>NC_137492.1:16267910-16270410 GCF_963082875.1 Corella eumyota | reverse complement strand
AGACTCCGTTCGCGTATTTTGTCGGCCGATAGTTACCTGGTTGATCCTGCCAGTAGTCATATGCTTGTCTCAAAGATTAAGCCATGCATGTCTCAGTACGAACTTGCGTACGGTAAAACTGCGAATGGCTCATTAAATCAGTCGTGATTCATTTGATCGTAAATTTTACTTGGATAACTGTGGTAATTCTAGAGCTAATACATGCAAAAAGCGCCGACCTTGCGGGAGGCGCGCCTTTATCATATCAAAAACCTGCCGGGCTTCGGCTCGTCTTGTTGGCGACTCGGGATAACTTTGCTGATCGCACGGTCTTGCACCGGCGACGGATCATTCAAGTGTCTGCCCTATCAACTTTCGTCGGTACGGTATCTGCCTACCGAGGTTCTTACGGGTAACGGGGAATCAGGGTTCGATTCCGGAGAGGGAGCCTGAGAAACGGCTACCACATCCAAGGAAGGCAGCAGGCGCGCAAATTACCCATTCCCGACGCGGGGAGGTAGTGACGAAAAATAACGATACAGGACTCTAACGAGGCCCTGTAATTGGAATGAGTACACTGTAAAAATTTTAACGAGTATTCATTGGAGGGCAAGTCTGGTGCCAGCAGCCGCGGTAATTCCAGCTCCAAAAGTGTATATTTAAGTTGTTGCGGTTAAAAAGCTCGTAGTTGGATTTTGGGCGCAGGCGTTCGGTCCGTCGCAAGGCGTGCACTGTTCGTTCTGGCTTTACCTCCGGTTTTCCGTCGGTGCTCTTGACTGAGTGTCGGCGGCGGCCGGGACGTTTACCTTGAAAAAATTAGAGTGTTCAAAGCAGGCGCTTCGCCTGGATAGTGTTGCATGGAATAATGAAATAGGACCTCGGTTCTTTTTTGTTGGTTTTCGGAGCGCGAGGTAATGATTAAGAGGGACGGACGGGGGCATTCGTACTGTGCCGTTAGAGGTGAAATTCTTGGATCGGCGCAAGACGAACGACTGCGAAAGCATTTGCCAAGAATGTTTTCTTTAATCAAGAGCGAAAGTCAGAGGTTCGAAGACGATCAGATACCGTCCTAGTTCTGACTATAAACGATGCCAACTAGCGATCGGGGGGCGTTATTTTGACGACCTCTCCGGCAGCTTGCGGGAAACCAAAGTCTTTGGGTTCCGGGGGAAGTATGGTTGCAAAGCTGAAACTTAAAGGAATTGACGGAAGGGCACCACCAGGAGTGGAGCCTGCGGCTTAATTTGACTCAACACGGGAAATCTCACCCGGCCCGGACACAGCGAGGATTGACAGATTGAGAGCTCTTTCATGATTCTGTGGGTGGTGGTGCATGGCCGTTCTTAGTTGGTGGAGCGATTTGTCTGGTTAATTCCGATAACGAACGAGACTCTGGCTTGCTAAATAGTTACGCGGCCTTCCCGGCCGGCGTTTAACTTCTTAGAGGGACTAGTGGCGTTTAGCCACACGAGATTGAGCAATAACAGGTCTGTGATGCCCTTAGATGTTCGGGGCCGCACGCGCGCTACACTGACCGGATCAACGTGTGTTCGCCTTGGCCGAAAGGTCTGGGTAACCCGATGAACCCCGGTCGTGCTAGGGATAGAGAATTGAAATTATTTCGCTTGAACGAGGAATTCCCAGTAAGCGCGAGTCATTAGCTCGCGTTGATTACGTCCCTGCCCTTTGTACACACCGCCCGTCGCTACTACCGATTGAATGGTTTAGTGAGGTCCTCCGATTGGGCCCGGGCTCGACTGGCGACGGTTGGGTCTTGGCCCGAAAAGACGATCTAACTTGATTACTTAGAGGAAGTAAAAGTCGTAACAAGGTTTCCGTAGGTGAACCTGCGGAAGGATCATTAGCGCGAGAAAAAAAATCGAAGAGCGAAAGAGCAAACACCGGGACGGCGACGTGCCTCGGCGCGTCCGCCGCCCCGCGATCAGGAACTTGTTTTGTCGGCGTCGAGTGCCCGAAGGCTTCATGCGGTGCGCGGGCTTGTCGCACTATTTGTTGCGACCGCGACCCGCTCGGCGTCACGCGATTTTTTCAGCCGGATGGCGAATCGAGGTTAGGAATCGAAGAGCGAAAAGCAAACAAACAAACGATGGCTCTTGGCGGTGGACCACTCGGCTCGCGAGTCGATGAAGGACGCAGCAAGCTGCGTGATTTAATGTGAATTGCAGAACACATTGAGCATTGACGATCTGAACGCGTATTGCGGCCTCGGGTTCATCCCGGGACCGCGTCCGTCTCAGGGTCGCAGAAACGACAACGGCCGGCGGGATCGGCTCCGCGACGGCTCGGCTCGCGTGCGTATGCCCGGCGACGGGCAATCGCCGCTCGGTTGAAGGTGGAAAGTTTTGGTATTCGGGCTCGCGTCAGCGATGCGTGGCGGCCGGCGAGCCGCGCCGCGTCCGCTTGCCGCCCGAGTCGCAACGACGGCGCTGTCGACCTCGAGCTGGGGGCCTCGACGCGTCGGTCGCGATTCGCGCAGGGCGAGTAGGAGCCGCGGGGCGGT
>NC_137492.1:16237005-16240210 GCF_963082875.1 Corella eumyota | reverse complement strand
TCGCTTTACCAGATAAAACTGCGACAGAGCGCCAGCTATCCTGAGGGAAACTTCGAAGGGAACCAGCTACTAGATGGTTCGATTAGTCTTTCGCCCCTATACCCAAATTTGACGATCGATTTGCACGTCAGAATCGCTACGGCCCTCCACCAGAGTTTCCTCTGGCCTCAGCCTCTCCAGGCATAGTTCACCATCTTTCGGGTCCCAACGCGGGCGCTCTCGCTCGACCCCTCCGACGCGGCGGACGGGATCGGCCGGTACTGCCGTCGCCGCCGAAGCGGCAAGTTCAAACCTTCGCCGGACCAGGCCGGCATTCACCTTCACTTCGCTCGCGGGTTTCGAACTGCCCCGCAACTCGCGCGCACGTTAGACTCCTTGGTCCGTGTTTCAAGACGGGTCGGAAAGGTGGCTGACATCAGTCGCTGACCCCGTGCGCCCGGACGACAGGCTGACGCGGCGAAACCGAACCGCCTCGGCCCGGCACTGAAAACAGTCCCGGGCCGACGACGGCCCAGCTCGACGCGGGCCCGCGGCCGCCCCCGAGAGGGCGACAGGCGCGGCGAAATCTCTCTCCTCGACCGGGCGTCGGGCGGAACCTGCCGCGCGCCTATAGCACACCGCCGAAGCGGAGTTACCTTGCGCGCGGCCTTTTCGCCGTCGCCCAGCCGGTCGCGACCTTCGCCCGGCGCTAGTGCGCCGCCTTGCCGACGCTCCGCCCGCGCCGCGGCCCGTAAAGGTCCGCGGCAACGCGCGTGCGCCCGCTCGGCGACTGAAAGCGGCCGGACGACCCGACAGGCCTCTCCGTTTGCCCCTCGACGGTTTCGCGTACTTTTTAACTCTCTCTTCAAAGTGCTTTTCAACTTTCCCTCACGGTACTTGTTCGCTATCGGTCTCGCGACAGTATTTAGCCTTAAATGGGGTTTACCACCCGCTTTGGGCTGCATTCCCAAACAACCCGACTCCGAGAAGACGCCGAGCGGTCGAGCGCGCCGCCGCCAAGGGCCTGACACCCGCTCTGGGATAAGGCCTCGATCAGAAGGACTCGGGCGGCGCGGATCGCACGCAAGACGAATTCTTTACGCCACAACTCGGGACCGCTCCTCGTAGCGGCCCGATTCGGCGATGGGCTCTTCCCGCTTCACTCGCCGTTACTGAGGGAATCCTCGTTAGTTTCTCTTCCTCCGCTTAGTAATATGCTTAAATTCAGCGGGTAGCCTCGCCCGATCTCAGGCCGATAAAACTATTTTCGCTCGTCCTTCGAGACGCCGCGCCCTCGCGCGCTCGACTTCCGACACAGCACCGCCCCGCGGCTCCTACTCGCCCTGCGCGAATCGCGACCGACGCGTCGAGGCCCCCAGCTCGAGGTCGACAGCGCCGTCGTTGCGACTCGGGCGGCAAGCGGACGCGGCGCGGCTCGCCGGCCGCCACGCATCGCTGACGCGAGCCCGAATACCAAAACTTTCCACCTTCAACCGAGCGGCGATTGCCCGTCGCCGGGCATACGCACGCGAGCCGAGCCGTCGCGGAGCCGATCCCGCCGGCCGTTGTCGTTTCTGCGACCCTGAGACGGACGCGGTCCCGGGATGAACCCGAGGCCGCAATACGCGTTCAGATCGTCAATGCTCAATGTGTTCTGCAATTCACATTAAATCACGCAGCTTGCTGCGTCCTTCATCGACTCGCGAGCCGAGTGGTCCACCGCCAAGAGCCATCGTTTGTTTGTTTGCTTTTCGCTCTTCGATTCCTAACCTCGATTCGCCATCCGGCTGAAAAAATCGCGTGACGCCGAGCGGGTCGCGGTCGCAACAAATAGTGCGACAAGCCCGCGCACCGCATGAAGCCTTCGGGCACTCGACGCCGACAAAACAAGTTCCTGATCGCGGGGCGGCGGACGCGCCGAGGCACGTCGCCGTCCCGGTGTTTGCTCTTTCGCTCTTCGATTTTTTTTCTCGCGCTAATGATCCTTCCGCAGGTTCACCTACGGAAACCTTGTTACGACTTTTACTTCCTCTAAGTAATCAAGTTAGATCGTCTTTTCGGGCCAAGACCCAACCGTCGCCAGTCGAGCCCGGGCCCAATCGGAGGACCTCACTAAACCATTCAATCGGTAGTAGCGACGGGCGGTGTGTACAAAGGGCAGGGACGTAATCAACGCGAGCTAATGACTCGCGCTTACTGGGAATTCCTCGTTCAAGCGAAATAATTTCAATTCTCTATCCCTAGCACGACCGGGGTTCATCGGGTTACCCAGACCTTTCGGCCAAGGCGAACACACGTTGATCCGGTCAGTGTAGCGCGCGTGCGGCCCCGAACATCTAAGGGCATCACAGACCTGTTATTGCTCAATCTCGTGTGGCTAAACGCCACTAGTCCCTCTAAGAAGTTAAACGCCGGCCGGGAAGGCCGCGTAACTATTTAGCAAGCCAGAGTCTCGTTCGTTATCGGAATTAACCAGACAAATCGCTCCACCAACTAAGAACGGCCATGCACCACCACCCACAGAATCATGAAAGAGCTCTCAATCTGTCAATCCTCGCTGTGTCCGGGCCGGGTGAGATTTCCCGTGTTGAGTCAAATTAAGCCGCAGGCTCCACTCCTGGTGGTGCCCTTCCGTCAATTCCTTTAAGTTTCAGCTTTGCAACCATACTTCCCCCGGAACCCAAAGACTTTGGTTTCCCGCAAGCTGCCGGAGAGGTCGTCAAAATAACGCCCCCCGATCGCTAGTTGGCATCGTTTATAGTCAGAACTAGGACGGTATCTGATCGTCTTCGAACCTCTGACTTTCGCTCTTGATTAAAGAAAACATTCTTGGCAAATGCTTTCGCAGTCGTTCGTCTTGCGCCGATCCAAGAATTTCACCTCTAACGGCACAGTACGAATGCCCCCGTCCGTCCCTCTTAATCATTACCTCGCGCTCCGAAAACCAACAAAAAAGAACCGAGGTCCTATTTCATTATTCCATGCAACACTATCCAGGCGAAGCGCCTGCTTTGAACACTCTAATTTTTTCAAGGTAAACGTCCCGGCCGCCGCCGACACTCAGTCAAGAGCACCGACGGAAAACCGGAGGTAAAGCCAGAACGAACAGTGCACGCCTTGCGACGGACCGAACGCCTGCGCCCAAAATCCAACTACGAGCTTTTTAACCGCAACAACTTAAATATACACTTTTGGAGCTGGAATTACCGCGGCTGCTGGCACCAGA
>NC_137492.1:16187005-16189505 GCF_963082875.1 Corella eumyota | reverse complement strand
CCCCCAGCTCGAGGTCGACAGCGCCGTCGTTGCGACTCGGGCGGCAAGCGGACGCGGCGCGGCTCGCCGGCCGCCACGCATCGCTGACGCGAGCCCGAATACCAAAACTTTCCACCTTCAACCGAGCGGCGATTGCCCGTCGCCGGGCATACGCACGCGAGCCGAGCCGTCGCGGAGCCGATCCCGCCGGCCGTTGTCGTTTCTGCGACCCTGAGACGGACGCGGTCCCGGGATGAACCCGAGGCCGCAATACGCGTTCAGATCGTCAATGCTCAATGTGTTCTGCAATTCACATTAAATCACGCAGCTTGCTGCGTCCTTCATCGACTCGCGAGCCGAGTGGTCCACCGCCAAGAGCCATCGTTTGTTTGTTTGCTTTTCGCTCTTCGATTCCTAACCTCGATTCGCCATCCGGCTGAAAAAATCGCGTGACGCCGAGCGGGTCGCGGTCGCAACAAATAGTGCGACAAGCCCGCGCACCGCATGAAGCCTTCGGGCACTCGACGCCGACAAAACAAGTTCCTGATCGCGGGGCGGCGGACGCGCCGAGGCACGTCGCCGTCCCGGTGTTTGCTCTTTCGCTCTTCGATTTTTTTTCTCGCGCTAATGATCCTTCCGCAGGTTCACCTACGGAAACCTTGTTACGACTTTTACTTCCTCTAAGTAATCAAGTTAGATCGTCTTTTCGGGCCAAGACTCAACCGTCGCCAGTCGAGCCCGGGCCCAATCGGAGGACCTCACTAAACCATTCAATCGGTAGTAGCGACGGGCGGTGTGTACAAAGGGCAGGGACGTAATCAACGCGAGCTAATGACTCGCGCTTACTGGGAATTCCTCGTTCAAGCGAAATAATTTCAATTCTCTATCCCTAGCACGACCGGGGTTCATCGGGTTACCCAGACCTTTCGGCCAAGGCGAACACACGTTGATCCGGTCAGTGTAGCGCGCGTGCGGCCCCGAACATCTAAGGGCATCACAGACCTGTTATTGCTCAATCTCGTGTGGCTAAACGCCACTAGTCCCTCTAAGAAGTTAAACGCCGGCCGGGAAGGCCGCGTAACTATTTAGCAAGCCAGAGTCTCGTTCGTTATCGGAATTAACCAGACAAATCGCTCCACCAACTAAGAACGGCCATGCACCACCACCCACAGAATCATGAAAGAGCTCTCAATCTGTCAATCCTCGCTGTGTCCGGGCCGGGTGAGATTTCCCGTGTTGAGTCAAATTAAGCCGCAGGCTCCACTCCTGGTGGTGCCCTTCCGTCAATTCCTTTAAGTTTCAGCTTTGCAACCATACTTCCCCCGGAACCCAAAGACTTTGGTTTCCCGCAAGCTGCCGGAGAGGTCGTCAAAATAACGCCCCCCGATCGCTAGTTGGCATCGTTTATAGTCAGAACTAGGACGGTATCTGATCGTCTTCGAACCTCTGACTTTCGCTCTTGATTAAAGAAAACATTCTTGGCAAATGCTTTCGCAGTCGTTCGTCTTGCGCCGATCCAAGAATTTCACCTCTAACGGCACAGTACGAATGCCCCCGTCCGTCCCTCTTAATCATTACCTCGCGCTCCGAAAACCAACAAAAAAGAACCGAGGTCCTATTTCATTATTCCATGCAACACTATCCAGGCGAAGCGCCTGCTTTGAACACTCTAATTTTTTCAAGGTAAACGTCCCGGCCGCCGCCGACACTCAGTCAAGAGCACCGACGGAAAACCGGAGGTAAAGCCAGAACGAACAGTGCACGCCTTGCGACGGACCGAACGCCTGCGCCCAAAATCCAACTACGAGCTTTTTAACCGCAACAACTTAAATATACACTTTTGGAGCTGGAATTACCGCGGCTGCTGGCACCAGACTTGCCCTCCAATGGATACTCGTTAAAATTTTTACAGTGTACTCATTCCAATTACAGGGCCTCGTTAGAGTCCTGTATCGTTATTTTTCGTCACTACCTCCCCGCGTCGGGAATGGGTAATTTGCGCGCCTGCTGCCTTCCTTGGATGTGGTAGCCGTTTCTCAGGCTCCCTCTCCGGAATCGAACCCTGATTCCCCGTTACCCGTAAGAACCTCGGTAGGCAGATACCGTACCGACGAAAGTTGATAGGGCAGACACTTGAATGATCCGTCGCCGGTGCAAGACCGTGCGATCAGCAAAGTTATCCCGAGTCGCCAACAAGACGAGCCGAAGCCCGGCAGGTTTTTGATATGATAAAGGCGCGCCTCCCGCAAGGTCGGCGCTTTTTGCATGTATTAGCTCTAGAATTACCACAGTTATCCAAGTAAAATTTACGATCAAATGAATCACGACTGATTTAATGAGCCATTCGCAGTTTTACCGTACGCAAGTTCGTACTGAGACATGCATGGCTTAATCTTTGAGACAAGCATATGACTACTGGCAGGATCAACCAGGTAACTATCGGCCGACAAAATACGCGAACGGAGTCTTTCGCTTTCCCCGTCGCGGTATCGCACTGTATTACTCAATCACTATTTTTGCT
>NC_137492.1:16179505-16182005 GCF_963082875.1 Corella eumyota | reverse complement strand
CATCGCTGACGCGAGCCCGAATACCAAAACTTTCCACCTTCAACCGAGCGGCGATTGCCCGTCGCCGGGCATACGCACGCGAGCCGAGCCGTCGCGGAGCCGATCCCGCCGGCCGTTGTCGTTTCTGCGACCCTGAGACGGACGCGGTCCCGGGATGAACCCGAGGCCGCAATACGCGTTCAGATCGTCAATGCTCAATGTGTTCTGCAATTCACATTAAATCACGCAGCTTGCTGCGTCCTTCATCGACTCGCGAGCCGAGTGGTCCACCGCCAAGAGCCATCGTTTGTTTGTTTGCTTTTCGCTCTTCGATTCCTAACCTCGATTCGCCATCCGGCTGAAAAAATCGCGTGACGCCGAGCGGGTCGCGGTCGCAACAAATAGTGCGACAAGCCCGCGCACCGCATGAAGCCTTCGGGCACTCGACGCCGACAAAACAAGTTCCTGATCGCGGGGCGGCGGACGCGCCGAGGCACGTCGCCGTCCCGGTGTTTGCTCTTTCGCTCTTCGATTTTTTTTCTCGCGCTAATGATCCTTCCGCAGGTTCACCTACGGAAACCTTGTTACGACTTTTACTTCCTCTAAGTAATCAAGTTAGATCGTCTTTTCGGGCCAAGACCCAACCGTCGCCAGTCGAGCCCGGGCCCAATCGGAGGACCTCACTAAACCATTCAATCGGTAGTAGCGACGGGCGGTGTGTACAAAGGGCAGGGACGTAATCAACGCGAGCTAATGACTCGCGCTTACTGGGAATTCCTCGTTCAAGCGAAATAATTTCAATTCTCTATCCCTAGCACGACCGGGGTTCATCGGGTTACCCAGACCTTTCGGCCAAGGCGAACACACGTTGATCCGGTCAGTGTAGCGCGCGTGCGGCCCCGAACATCTAAGGGCATCACAGACCTGTTATTGCTCAATCTCGTGTGGCTAAACGCCACTAGTCCCTCTAAGAAGTTAAACGCCGGCCGGGAAGGCCGCGTAACTATTTAGCAAGCCAGAGTCTCGTTCGTTATCGGAATTAACCAGACAAATCGCTCCACCAACTAAGAACGGCCATGCACCACCACCCACAGAATCATGAAAGAGCTCTCAATCTGTCAATCCTCGCTGTGTCCGGGCCGGGTGAGATTTCCCGTGTTGAGTCAAATTAAGCCGCAGGCTCCACTCCTGGTGGTGCCCTTCCGTCAATTCCTTTAAGTTTCAGCTTTGCAACCATACTTCCCCCGGAACCCAAAGACTTTGGTTTCCCGCAAGCTGCCGGAGAGGTCGTCAAAATAACGCCCCCCGATCGCTAGTTGGCATCGTTTATAGTCAGAACTAGGACGGTATCTGATCGTCTTCGAACCTCTGACTTTCGCTCTTGATTAAAGAAAACATTCTTGGCAAATGCTTTCGCAGTCGTTCGTCTTGCGCCGATCCAAGAATTTCACCTCTAACGGCACAGTACGAATGCCCCCGTCCGTCCCTCTTAATCATTACCTCGCGCTCCGAAAACCAACAAAAAAGAACCGAGGTCCTATTTCATTATTCCATGCAACACTATCCAGGCGAAGCGCCTGCTTTGAACACTCTAATTTTTTCAAGGTAAACGTCCCGGCCGCCGCCGACACTCAGTCAAGAGCACCGACGGAAAACCGGAGGTAAAGCCAGAACGAACAGTGCACGCCTTGCGACGGACCGAACGCCTGCGCCCAAAATCCAACTACGAGCTTTTTAACCGCAACAACTTAAATATACACTTTTGGAGCTGGAATTACCGCGGCTGCTGGCACCAGACTTGCCCTCCAATGGATACTCGTTAAAATTTTTACAGTGTACTCATTCCAATTACAGGGCCTCGTTAGAGTCCTGTATCGTTATTTTTCGTCACTACCTCCCCGCGTCGGGAATGGGTAATTTGCGCGCCTGCTGCCTTCCTTGGATGTGGTAGCCGTTTCTCAGGCTCCCTCTCCGGAATCGAACCCTGATTCCCCGTTACCCGTAAGAACCTCGGTAGGCAGATACCGTACCGACGAAAGTTGATAGGGCAGACACTTGAATGATCCGTCGCCGGTGCAAGACCGTGCGATCAGCAAAGTTATCCCGAGTCGCCAACAAGACGAGCCGAAGCCCGGCAGGTTTTTGATATGATAAAGGCGCGCCTCCCGCAAGGTCGGCGCTTTTTGCATGTATTAGCTCTAGAATTACCACAGTTATCCAAGTAAAATTTACGATCAAATGAATCACGACTGATTTAATGAGCCATTCGCAGTTTTACCGTACGCAAGTTCGTACTGAGACATGCATGGCTTAATCTTTGAGACAAGCATATGACTACTGGCAGGATCAACCAGGTAACTATCGGCCGACAAAATACGCGAACGGAGTCTTTCGCTTTCCCCGTCGCGGTATCGCACTGTATTACTCAATCACTATTTTTGCTTAGCTCCTCAAACCCGGCGTAAGCCGCGATCTGGACGCCGTCGACACCGGCCAGACGCCCTTTCGGGCGAAGCCGCGC
>NC_137492.1:16172005-16174505 GCF_963082875.1 Corella eumyota | reverse complement strand
GCGAGCCGAGCCGTCGCGGAGCCGATCCCGCCGGCCGTTGTCGTTTCTGCGACCCTGAGACGGACGCGGTCCCGGGATGAACCCGAGGCCGCAATACGCGTTCAGATCGTCAATGCTCAATGTGTTCTGCAATTCACATTAAATCACGCAGCTTGCTGCGTCCTTCATCGACTCGCGAGCCGAGTGGTCCACCGCCAAGAGCCATCGTTTGTTTGTTTGCTTTTCGCTCTTCGATTCCTAACCTCGATTCGCCATCCGGCTGAAAAAATCGCGTGACGCCGAGCGGGTCGCGGTCGCAACAAATAGTGCGACAAGCCCGCGCACCGCATGAAGCCTTCGGGCACTCGACGCCGACAAAACAAGTTCCTGATCGCGGGGCGGCGGACGCGCCGAGGCACGTCGCCGTCCCGGTGTTTGCTCTTTCGCTCTTCGATTTTTTTTCTCGCGCTAATGATCCTTCCGCAGGTTCACCTACGGAAACCTTGTTACGACTTTTACTTCCTCTAAGTAATCAAGTTAGATCGTCTTTTCGGGCCAAGACCCAACCGTCGCCAGTCGAGCCCGGGCCCAATCGGAGGACCTCACTAAACCATTCAATCGGTAGTAGCGACGGGCGGTGTGTACAAAGGGCAGGGACGTAATCAACGCGAGCTAATGACTCGCGCTTACTGGGAATTCCTCGTTCAAGCGAAATAATTTCAATTCTCTATCCCTAGCACGACCGGGGTTCATCGGGTTACCCAGACCTTTCGGCCAAGGCGAACACACGTTGATCCGGTCAGTGTAGCGCGCGTGCGGCCCCGAACATCTAAGGGCATCACAGACCTGTTATTGCTCAATCTCGTGTGGCTAAACGCCACTAGTCCCTCTAAGAAGTTAAACGCCGGCCGGGAAGGCCGCGTAACTATTTAGCAAGCCAGAGTCTCGTTCGTTATCGGAATTAACCAGACAAATCGCTCCACCAACTAAGAACGGCCATGCACCACCACCCACAGAATCATGAAAGAGCTCTCAATCTGTCAATCCTCGCTGTGTCCGGGCCGGGTGAGATTTCCCGTGTTGAGTCAAATTAAGCCGCAGGCTCCACTCCTGGTGGTGCCCTTCCGTCAATTCCTTTAAGTTTCAGCTTTGCAACCATACTTCCCCCGGAACCCAAAGACTTTGGTTTCCCGCAAGCTGCCGGAGAGGTCGTCAAAATAACGCCCCCCGATCGCTAGTTGGCATCGTTTATAGTCAGAACTAGGACGGTATCTGATCGTCTTCGAACCTCTGACTTTCGCTCTTGATTAAAGAAAACATTCTTGGCAAATGCTTTCGCAGTCGTTCGTCTTGCGCCGATCCAAGAATTTCACCTCTAACGGCACAGTACGAATGCCCCCGTCCGTCCCTCTTAATCATTACCTCGCGCTCCGAAAACCAACAAAAAAGAACCGAGGTCCTATTTCATTATTCCATGCAACACTATCCAGGCGAAGCGCCTGCTTTGAACACTCTAATTTTTTCAAGGTAAACGTCCCGGCCGCCGCCGACACTCAGTCAAGAGCACCGACGGAAAACCGGAGGTAAAGCCAGAACGAACAGTGCACGCCTTGCGACGGACCGAACGCCTGCGCCCAAAATCCAACTACGAGCTTTTTAACCGCAACAACTTAAATATACACTTTTGGAGCTGGAATTACCGCGGCTGCTGGCACCAGACTTGCCCTCCAATGGATACTCGTTAAAATTTTTACAGTGTACTCATTCCAATTACAGGGCCTCGTTAGAGTCCTGTATCGTTATTTTTCGTCACTACCTCCCCGCGTCGGGAATGGGTAATTTGCGCGCCTGCTGCCTTCCTTGGATGTGGTAGCCGTTTCTCAGGCTCCCTCTCCGGAATCGAACCCTGATTCCCCGTTACCCGTAAGAACCTCGGTAGGCAGATACCGTACCGACGAAAGTTGATAGGGCAGACACTTGAATGATCCGTCGCCGGTGCAAGACCGTGCGATCAGCAAAGTTATCCCGAGTCGCCAACAAGACGAGCCGAAGCCCGGCAGGTTTTTGATATGATAAAGGCGCGCCTCCCGCAAGGTCGGCGCTTTTTGCATGTATTAGCTCTAGAATTACCACAGTTATCCAAGTAAAATTTACGATCAAATGAATCACGACTGATTTAATGAGCCATTCGCAGTTTTACCGTACGCAAGTTCGTACTGAGACATGCATGGCTTAATCTTTGAGACAAGCATATGACTACTGGCAGGATCAACCAGGTAACTATCGGCCGACAAAATACGCGAACGGAGTCTTTCGCTTTCCCCGTCGCGGTATCGCACTGTATTACTCAATCACTATTTTTGCTTAGCTCCTCAAACCCGGCGTAAGCCGCGATCTGGACGCCGTCGACACCGGCCAGACGCCCTTTCGGGCGAAGCCGCGCGCGGGCTGCGTTTGCATACAACACCAGGAACGCCCAACAAAAGCGAACCGAGAAAACTATCACTTGCGTGCGCACCGG
>NC_137492.1:16010191-16012691 GCF_963082875.1 Corella eumyota | reverse complement strand
TGCGCGAATCGCGACCGACGCGTCGAGGCCCCCAGCTCGAGGTCGACAGCGCCGTCGTTGCGACTCGGGCGGCAAGCGGACGCGGCGCGGCTCGCCGGCCGCCACGCATCGCTGACGCGAGCCCGAATACCAAAACTTTCCACCTTCAACCGAGCGGCGATTGCCCGTCGCCGGGCATACGCACGCGAGCCGAGCCGTCGCGGAGCCGATCCCGCCGGCCGTTGTCGTTTCTGCGACCCTGAGACGGACGCGGTCCCGGGATGAACCCGAGGCCGCAATACGCGTTCAGATCGTCAATGCTCAATGTGTTCTGCAATTCACATTAAATCACGCAGCTTGCTGCGTCCTTCATCGACTCGCGAGCCGAGTGGTCCACCGCCAAGAGCCATCGTTTGTTTGTTTGCTTTTCGCTCTTCGATTCCTAACCTCGATTCGCCATCCGGCTGAAAAAATCGCGTGACGCCGAGCGGGTCGCGGTCGCAACAAATAGTGCGACAAGCCCGCGCACCGCATGAAGCCTTCGGGCACTCGACGCCGACAAAACAAGTTCCTGATCGCGGGGCGGCGGACGCGCCGAGGCACGTCGCCGTCCCGGTGTTTGCTCTTTCGCTCTTCGATTTTTTTTCTCGCGCTAATGATCCTTCCGCAGGTTCACCTACGGAAACCTTGTTACGACTTTTACTTCCTCTAAGTAATCAAGTTAGATCGTCTTTTCGGGCCAAGACCCAACCGTCGCCAGTCGAGCCCGGGCCCAATCGGAGGACCTCACTAAACCATTCAATCGGTAGTAGCGACGGGCGGTGTGTACAAAGGGCAGGGACGTAATCAACGCGAGCTAATGACTCGCGCTTACTGGGAATTCCTCGTTCAAGCGAAATAATTTCAATTCTCTATCCCTAGCACGACCGGGGTTCATCGGGTTACCCAGACCTTTCGGCCAAGGCGAACACACGTTGATCCGGTCAGTGTAGCGCGCGTGCGGCCCCGAACATCTAAGGGCATCACAGACCTGTTATTGCTCAATCTCGTGTGGCTAAACGCCACTAGTCCCTCTAAGAAGTTAAACGCCGGCCGGGAAGGCCGCGTAACTATTTAGCAAGCCAGAGTCTCGTTCGTTATCGGAATTAACCAGACAAATCGCTCCACCAACTAAGAACGGCCATGCACCACCACCCACAGAATCATGAAAGAGCTCTCAATCTGTCAATCCTCGCTGTGTCCGGGCCGGGTGAGATTTCCCGTGTTGAGTCAAATTAAGCCGCAGGCTCCACTCCTGGTGGTGCCCTTCCGTCAATTCCTTTAAGTTTCAGCTTTGCAACCATACTTCCCCCGGAACCCAAAGACTTTGGTTTCCCGCAAGCTGCCGGAGAGGTCGTCAAAATAACGCCCCCCGATCGCTAGTTGGCATCGTTTATAGTCAGAACTAGGACGGTATCTGATCGTCTTCGAACCTCTGACTTTCGCTCTTGATTAAAGAAAACATTCTTGGCAAATGCTTTCGCAGTCGTTCGTCTTGCGCCGATCCAAGAATTTCACCTCTAACGGCACAGTACGAATGCCCCCGTCCGTCCCTCTTAATCATTACCTCGCGCTCCGAAAACCAACAAAAAAGAACCGAGGTCCTATTTCATTATTCCATGCAACACTATCCAGGCGAAGCGCCTGCTTTGAACACTCTAATTTTTTCAAGGTAAACGTCCCGGCCGCCGCCGACACTCAGTCAAGAGCACCGACGGAAAACCGGAGGTAAAGCCAGAACGAACAGTGCACGCCTTGCGACGGACCGAACGCCTGCGCCCAAAATCCAACTACGAGCTTTTTAACCGCAACAACTTAAATATACACTTTTGGAGCTGGAATTACCGCGGCTGCTGGCACCAGACTTGCCCTCCAATGGATACTCGTTAAAATTTTTACAGTGTACTCATTCCAATTACAGGGCCTCGTTAGAGTCCTGTATCGTTATTTTTCGTCACTACCTCCCCGCGTCGGGAATGGGTAATTTGCGCGCCTGCTGCCTTCCTTGGATGTGGTAGCCGTTTCTCAGGCTCCCTCTCCGGAATCGAACCCTGATTCCCCGTTACCCGTAAGAACCTCGGTAGGCAGATACCGTACCGACGAAAGTTGATAGGGCAGACACTTGAATGATCCGTCGCCGGTGCAAGACCGTGCGATCAGCAAAGTTATCCCGAGTCGCCAACAAGACGAGCCGAAGCCCGGCAGGTTTTTGATATGATAAAGGCGCGCCTCCCGCAAGGTCGGCGCTTTTTGCATGTATTAGCTCTAGAATTACCACAGTTATCCAAGTAAAATTTACGATCAAATGAATCACGACTGATTTAATGAGCCATTCGCAGTTTTACCGTACGCAAGTTCGTACTGAGACATGCATGGCTTAATCTTTGAGACAAGCATATGACTACTGGCAGGATCAACCAGGTAACTATCGGCCGACAAAATACGCGAACGGAGTCTTTCGCTTTCCCCGTCGCGGTATCGC
>NC_137492.1:16002691-16005191 GCF_963082875.1 Corella eumyota | reverse complement strand
GACGCGGCGCGGCTCGCCGGCCGCCACGCATCGCTGACGCGAGCCCGAATACCAAAACTTTCCACCTTCAACCGAGCGGCGATTGCCCGTCGCCGGGCATACGCACGCGAGCCGAGCCGTCGCGGAGCCGATCCCGCCGGCCGTTGTCGTTTCTGCGACCCTGAGACGGACGCGGTCCCGGGATGAACCCGAGGCCGCAATACGCGTTCAGATCGTCAATGCTCAATGTGTTCTGCAATTCACATTAAATCACGCAGCTTGCTGCGTCCTTCATCGACTCGCGAGCCGAGTGGTCCACCGCCAAGAGCCATCGTTTGTTTGTTTGCTTTTCGCTCTTCGATTCCTAACCTCGATTCGCCATCCGGCTGAAAAAATCGCGTGACGCCGAGCGGGTCGCGGTCGCAACAAATAGTGCGACAAGCCCGCGCACCGCATGAAGCCTTCGGGCACTCGACGCCGACAAAACAAGTTCCTGATCGCGGGGCGGCGGACGCGCCGAGGCACGTCGCCGTCCCGGTGTTTGCTCTTTCGCTCTTCGATTTTTTTTCTCGCGCTAATGATCATTCCGCAGGTTCACCTACGGAAACCTTGTTACGACTTTTACTTCCTCTAAGTAATCAAGTTAGATCGTCTTTTCGGGCCAAGACCCAACCGTCGCCAGTCGAGCCCGGGCCCAATCGGAGGACCTCACTAAACCATTCAATCGGTAGTAGCGACGGGCGGTGTGTACAAAGGGCAGGGACGTAATCAACGCGAGCTAATGACTCGCGCTTACTGGGAATTCCTCGTTCAAGCGAAATAATTTCAATTCTCTATCCCTAGCACGACCGGGGTTCATCGGGTTACCCAGACCTTTCGGCCAAGGCGAACACACGTTGATCCGGTCAGTGTAGCGCGCGTGCGGCCCCGAACATCTAAGGGCATCACAGACCTGTTATTGCTCAATCTCGTGTGGCTAAACGCCACTAGTCCCTCTAAGAAGTTAAACGCCGGCCGGGAAGGCCGCGTAACTATTTAGCAAGCCAGAGTCTCGTTCGTTATCGGAATTAACCAGACAAATCGCTCCACCAACTAAGAACGGCCATGCACCACCACCCACAGAATCATGAAAGAGCTCTCAATCTGTCAATCCTCGCTGTGTCCGGGCCGGGTGAGATTTCCCGTGTTGAGTCAAATTAAGCCGCAGGCTCCACTCCTGGTGGTGCCCTTCCGTCAATTCCTTTAAGTTTCAGCTTTGCAACCATACTTCCCCCGGAACCCAAAGACTTTGGTTTCCCGCAAGCTGCCGGAGAGGTCGTCAAAATAACGCCCCCCGATCGCTAGTTGGCATCGTTTATAGTCAGAACTAGGACGGTATCTGATCGTCTTCGAACCTCTGACTTTCGCTCTTGATTAAAGAAAACATTCTTGGCAAATGCTTTCGCAGTCGTTCGTCTTGCGCCGATCCAAGAATTTCACCTCTAACGGCACAGTACGAATGCCCCCGTCCGTCCCTCTTAATCATTACCTCGCGCTCCGAAAACCAACAAAAAAGAACCGAGGTCCTATTTCATTATTCCATGCAACACTATCCAGGCGAAGCGCCTGCTTTGAACACTCTAATTTTTTCAAGGTAAACGTCCCGGCCGCCGCCGACACTCAGTCAAGAGCACCGACGGAAAACCGGAGGTAAAGCCAGAACGAACAGTGCACGCCTTGCGACGGACCGAACGCCTGCGCCCAAAATCCAACTACGAGCTTTTTAACCGCAACAACTTAAATATACACTTTTGGAGCTGGAATTACCGCGGCTGCTGGCACCAGACTTGCCCTCCAATGGATACTCGTTAAAATTTTTACAGTGTACTCATTCCAATTACAGGGCCTCGTTAGAGTCCTGTATCGTTATTTTTCGTCACTACCTCCCCGCGTCGGGAATGGGTAATTTGCGCGCCTGCTGCCTTCCTTGGATGTGGTAGCCGTTTCTCAGGCTCCCTCTCCGGAATCGAACCCTGATTCCCCGTTACCCGTAAGAACCTCGGTAGGCAGATACCGTACCGACGAAAGTTGATAGGGCAGACACTTGAATGATCCGTCGCCGGTGCAAGACCGTGCGATCAGCAAAGTTATCCCGAGTCGCCAACAAGACGAGCCGAAGCCCGGCAGGTTTTTGATATGATAAAGGCGCGCCTCCCGCAAGGTCGGCGCTTTTTGCATGTATTAGCTCTAGAATTACCACAGTTATCCAAGTAAAATTTACGATCAAATGAATCACGACTGATTTAATGAGCCATTCGCAGTTTTACCGTACGCAAGTTCGTACTGAGACATGCATGGCTTAATCTTTGAGACAAGCATATGACTACTGGCAGGATCAACCAGGTAACTATCGGCCGACAAAATACGCGAACGGAGTCTTTCGCTTTCCCCGTCGCGGTATCGCACTGTATTACTCAATCACTATTTTTGCTTAGCTCCTCAAACCCGGCGTAAGCCGCGATCTGGACGCCGTCGACACCGG
>NC_137492.1:15995191-15997691 GCF_963082875.1 Corella eumyota | reverse complement strand
CGCGACCGACGCGTCGAGGCCCCCAGCTCGAGGTCGACAGCGCCGTCGTTGCGACTCGGGCGGCAAGCGGACGCGGCGCGGCTCGCCGGCCGCCACGCATCGCTGACGCGAGCCCGAATACCAAAACTTTCCACCTTCAACCGAGCGGCGATTGCCCGTCGCCGGGCATACGCACGCGAGCCGAGCCGTCGCGGAGCCGATCCCGCCGGCCGTTGTCGTTTCTGCGACCCTGAGACGGACGCGGTCCCGGGATGAACCCGAGGCCGCAATACGCGTTCAGATCGTCAATGCTCAATGTGTTCTGCAATTCACATTAAATCACGCAGCTTGCTGCGTCCTTCATCGACTCGCGAGCCGAGTGGTCCACCGCCAAGAGCCATCGTTTGTTTGTTTGCTTTTCGCTCTTCGATTCCTAACCTCGATTCGCCATCCGGCTGAAAAAATCGCGTGACGCCGAGCGGGTCGCGGTCGCAACAAATAGTGCGACAAGCCCGCGCACCGCATGAAGCCTTCGGGCACTCGACGCCGACAAAACAAGTTCCTGATCGCGGGGCGGCGGACGCGCCGAGGCACGTCGCCGTCCCGGTGTTTGCTCTTTCGCTCTTCGATTTTTTTTCTCGCGCTAATGATCCTTCCGCAGGTTCACCTACGGAAACCTTGTTACGACTTTTACTTCCTCTAAGTAATCAAGTTAGATCGTCTTTTCGGGCCAAGACCCAACCGTCGCCAGTCGAGCCCGGGCCCAATCGGAGGACCTCACTAAACCATTCAATCGGTAGTAGCGACGGGCGGTGTGTACAAAGGGCAGGGACGTAATCAACGCGAGCTAATGACTCGCGCTTACTGGGAATTCCTCGTTCAAGCGAAATAATTTCAATTCTCTATCCCTAGCACGACCGGGGTTCATCGGGTTACCCAGACCTTTCGGCCAAGGCGAACACACGTTGATCCGGTCAGTGTAGCGCGCGTGCGGCCCCGAACATCTAAGGGCATCACAGACCTGTTATTGCTCAATCTCGTGTGGCTAAACGCCACTAGTCCCTCTAAGAAGTTAAACGCCGGCCGGGAAGGCCGCGTAACTATTTAGCAAGCCTGAGTCTCGTTCGTTATCGGAATTAACCAGACAAATCGCTCCACCAACTAAGAACGGCCATGCACCACCACCCACAGAATCATGAAAGAGCTCTCAATCTGTCAATCCTCGCTGTGTCCGGGCCGGGTGAGATTTCCCGTGTTGAGTCAAATTAAGCCGCAGGCTCCACTCCTGGTGGTGCCCTTCCGTCAATTCCTTTAAGTTTCAGCTTTGCAACCATACTTCCCCCGGAACCCAAAGACTTTGGTTTCCCGCAAGCTGCCGGAGAGGTCGTCAAAATAACGCCCCCCGATCGCTAGTTGGCATCGTTTATAGTCAGAACTAGGACGGTATCTGATCGTCTTCGAACCTCTGACTTTCGCTCTTGATTAAAGAAAACATTCTTGGCAAATGCTTTCGCAGTCGTTCGTCTTGCGCCGATCCAAGAATTTCACCTCTAACGGCACAGTACGAATGCCCCCGTCCGTCCCTCTTAATCATTACCTCGCGCTCCGAAAACCAACAAAAAAGAACCGAGGTCCTATTTCATTATTCCATGCAACACTATCCAGGCGAAGCGCCTGCTTTGAACACTCTAATTTTTTCAAGGTAAACGTCCCGGCCGCCGCCGACACTCAGTCAAGAGCACCGACGGAAAACCGGAGGTAAAGCCAGAACGAACAGTGCACGCCTTGCGACGGACCGAACGCCTGCGCCCAAAATCCAACTACGAGCTTTTTAACCGCAACAACTTAAATATACACTTTTGGAGCTGGAATTACCGCGGCTGCTGGCACCAGACTTGCCCTCCAATGGATACTCGTTAAAATTTTTACAGTGTACTCATTCCAATTACAGGGCCTCGTTAGAGTCCTGTATCGTTATTTTTCGTCACTACCTCCCCGCGTCGGGAATGGGTAATTTGCGCGCCTGCTGCCTTCCTTGGATGTGGTAGCCGTTTCTCAGGCTCCCTCTCCGGAATCGAACCCTGATTCCCCGTTACCCGTAAGAACCTCGGTAGGCAGATACCGTACCGACGAAAGTTGATAGGGCAGACACTTGAATGATCCGTCGCCGGTGCAAGACCGTGCGATCAGCAAAGTTATCCCGAGTCGCCAACAAGACGAGCCGAAGCCCGGCAGGTTTTTGATATGATAAAGGCGCGCCTCCCGCAAGGTCGGCGCTTTTTGCATGTATTAGCTCTAGAATTACCACAGTTATCCAAGTAAAATTTACGATCAAATGAATCACGACTGATTTAATGAGCCATTCGCAGTTTTACCGTACGCAAGTTCGTACTGAGACATGCATGGCTTAATCTTTGAGACAAGCATATGACTACTGGCAGGATCAACCAGGTAACTATCGGCCGACAAAATACGCGAACGGAGTCTTTCGCTTTCCCCGTCGCGGTATCGCACTGTATTA
>NC_137492.1:15867759-15870259 GCF_963082875.1 Corella eumyota | reverse complement strand
CGGACGCGGCGCGGCTCGCCGGCCGCCACGCATCGCTGACGCGAGCCCGAATACCAAAACTTTCCACCTTCAACCGAGCGGCGATTGCCCGTCGCCGGGCATACGCACGCGAGCCGAGCCGTCGCGGAGCCGATCCCGCCGGCCGTTGTCGTTTCTGCGACCCTGAGACGGACGCGGTCCCGGGATGAACCCGAGGCCGCAATACGCGTTCAGATCGTCAATGCTCAATGTGTTCTGCAATTCACATTAAATCACGCAGCTTGCTGCGTCCTTCATCGACTCGCGAGCCGAGTGGTCCACCGCCAAGAGCCATCGTTTGTTTGTTTGCTTTTCGCTCTTCGATTCCTAACCTCGATTCGCCATCCGGCTGAAAAAATCGCGTGACGCCGAGCGGGTCGCGGTCGCAACAAATAGTGCGACAAGCCCGCGCACCGCATGAAGCCTTCGGGCACTCGACGCCGACAAAACAAGTTCCTGATCGCGGGGCGGCGGACGCGCCGAGGCACGTCGCCGTCCCGGTGTTTGCTCTTTCGCTCTTCGATTTTTTTTCTCGCGCTAATGATCCTTCCGCAGGTTCACCTACGGAAACCTTGTTACGACTTTTACTTCCTCTAAGTAATCAAGTTAGATCGTCTTTTCGGGCCAAGACCCAACCGTCGCCAGTCGAGCCCGGGCCCAATCGGAGGACCTCACTAAACCATTCAATCGGTAGTAGCGACGGGCGGTGTGTACAAAGGGCAGGGACGTAATCAACGCGAGCTAATGACTCGCGCTTACTGGGAATTCCTCGTTCAAGCGAAATAATTTCAATTCTCTATCCCTAGCACGACCGGGGTTCATCGGGTTACCCAGACCTTTCGGCCAAGGCGAACACACGTTGATCCGGTCAGTGTAGCGCGCGTGCGGCCCCGAACATCTAAGGGCATCACAGACCTGTTATTGCTCAATCTCGTGTGGCTAAACGCCACTAGTCCCTCTAAGAAGTTAAACGCCGGCCGGGAAGGCCGCGTAACTATTTAGCAAGCCAGAGTCTCGTTCGTTATCGGAATTAACCAGACAAATCGCTCCACCAACTAAGAACGGCCATGCACCACCACCCACAGAATCATGAAAGAGCTCTCAATCTGTCAATCCTCGCTGTGTCCGGGCCGGGTGAGATTTCCCGTGTTGAGTCAAATTAAGCCGCAGGCTCCACTCCTGGTGGTGCCCTTCCGTCAATTCCTTTAAGTTTCAGCTTTGCAACCATACTTCCCCCGGAACCCAAAGACTTTGGTTTCCCGCAAGCTGCCGGAGAGGTCGTCAAAATAACGCCCCCCGATCGCTAGTCGGCATCGTTTATAGTCAGAACTAGGACGGTATCTGATCGTCTTCGAACCTCTGACTTTCGCTCTTGATTAAAGAAAACATTCTTGGCAAATGCTTTCGCAGTCGTTCGTCTTGCGCCGATCCAAGAATTTCACCTCTAACGGCACAGTACGAATGCCCCCGTCCGTCCCTCTTAATCATTACCTCGCGCTCCGAAAACCAACAAAAAAGAACCGAGGTCCTATTTCATTATTCCATGCAACACTATCCAGGCGAAGCGCCTGCTTTGAACACTCTAATTTTTTCAAGGTAAACGTCCCGGCCGCCGCCGACACTCAGTCAAGAGCACCGACGGAAAACCGGAGGTAAAGCCAGAACGAACAGTGCACGCCTTGCGACGGACCGAACGCCTGCGCCCAAAATCCAACTACGAGCTTTTTAACCGCAACAACTTAAATATACACTTTTGGAGCTGGAATTACCGCGGCTGCTGGCACCAGACTTGCCCTCCAATGGATACTCGTTAAAATTTTTACAGTGTACTCATTCCAATTACAGGGCCTCGTTAGAGTCCTGTATCGTTATTTTTCGTCACTACCTCCCCGCGTCGGGAATGGGTAATTTGCGCGCCTGCTGCCTTCCTTGGATGTGGTAGCCGTTTCTCAGGCTCCCTCTCCGGAATCGAACCCTGATTCCCCGTTACCCGTAAGAACCTCGGTAGGCAGATACCGTACCGACGAAAGTTGATAGGGCAGACACTTGAATGATCCGTCGCCGGTGCAAGACCGTGCGATCAGCAAAGTTATCCCGAGTCGCCAACAAGACGAGCCGAAGCCCGGCAGGTTTTTGATATGATAAAGGCGCGCCTCCCGCAAGGTCGGCGCTTTTTGCATGTATTAGCTCTAGAATTACCACAGTTATCCAAGTAAAATTTACGATCAAATGAATCACGACTGATTTAATGAGCCATTCGCAGTTTTACCGTACGCAAGTTCGTACTGAGACATGCATGGCTTAATCTTTGAGACAAGCATATGACTACTGGCAGGATCAACCAGGTAACTATCGGCCGACAAAATACGCGAACGGAGTCTTTCGCTTTCCCCGTCGCGGTATCGCACTGTATTACTCAATCACTATTTTTGCTTAGCTCCTCAAACCCGGCGTAAGCCGCGATCTGGACGCCGTCGACACC
>NC_137492.1:15860259-15862759 GCF_963082875.1 Corella eumyota | reverse complement strand
CTCCTACTCGCCCTGCGCGAATCGCGACCGACGCGTCGAGGCCCCCAGCTCGAGGTCGACAGCGCCGTCGTTGCGACTCGGGCGGCAAGCGGACGCGGCGCGGCTCGCCGGCCGCCACGCATCGCTGACGCGAGCCCGAATACCAAAACTTTCCACCTTCAACCGAGCGGCGATTGCCCGTCGCCGGGCATACGCACGCGAGCCGAGCCGTCGCGGAGCCGATCCCGCCGGCCGTTGTCGTTTCTGCGACCCTGAGACGGACGCGGTCCCGGGATGAACCCGAGGCCGCAATACGCGTTCAGATCGTCAATGCTCAATGTGTTCTGCAATTCACATTAAATCACGCAGCTTGCTGCGTCCTTCATCGACTCGCGAGCCGAGTGGTCCACCGCCAAGAGCCATCGTTTGTTTGTTTGCTTTTCGCTCTTCGATTCCTAACCTCGATTCGCCATCCGGCTGAAAAAATCGCGTGACGCCGAGCGGGTCGCGGTCGCAACAAATAGTGCGACAAGCCCGCGCACCGCATGAAGCCTTCGGGCACTCGACGCCGACAAAACAAGTTCCTGATCGCGGGGCGGCGGACGCGCCGAGGCACGTCGCCGTCCCGGTGTTTGCTCTTTCGCTCTTCGATTTTTTTTCTCGCGCTAATGATCCTTCCGCAGGTTCACCTACGGAAACCTTGTTACGACTTTTACTTCCTCTAAGTAATCAAGTTAGATCGTCTTTTCGGGCCAAGACCCAACCGTCGCCAGTCGAGCCCGGGCCCAATCGGAGGACCTCACTAAACCATTCAATCGGTAGTAGCGACGGGCGGTGTGTACAAAGGGCAGGGACGTAATCAACGCGAGCTAATGACTCGCGCTTACTGGGAATTCCTCGTTCAAGCGAAATAATTTCAATTCTCTATCCCTAGCACGACCGGGGTTCATCGGGTTACCCAGACCTTTCGGCCAAGGCGAACACACGTTGATCCGGTCAGTGTAGCGCGCGTGCGGCCCCGAACATCTAAGGGCATCACAGACCTGTTATTGCTCAATCTCGTGTGGCTAAACGCCACTAGTCCCTCTAAGAAGTTAAACGCCGGCCGGGAAGGCCGCGTAACTATTTAGCAAGCCAGAGTCTCGTTCGTTATCGGAATTAACCAGACAAATCGCTCCACCAACTAAGAACGGCCATGCACCACCACCCACAGAATCATGAAAGAGCTCTCAATCTGTCAATCCTCGCTGTGTCCGGGCCGGGTGAGATTTCCCGTGTTGAGTCAAATTAAGCCGCAGGCTCCACTCCTGGTGGTGCCCTTCCGTCAATTCCTTTAAGTTTCAGCTTTGCAACCATACTTCCCCCGGAACCCAAAGACTTTGGTTTCCCGCAAGCTGCCGGAGAGGTCGTCAAAATAACGCCCCCCGATCGCTAGTTGGCATCGTTTATAGTCAGAACTAGGACGGTATCTGATCGTCTTCGAACCTCTGACTTTCGCTCTTGATTAAAGAAAACATTCTTGGCAAATGCTTTCGCAGTCGTTCGTCTTGCGCCGATCCAAGAATTTCACCTCTAACGGCACAGTACGAATGCCCCCGTCCGTCCCTCTTAATCATTACCTCGCGCTCCGAAAACCAACAAAAAAGAACCGAGGTCCTATTTCATTATTCCATGCAACACTATCCAGGCGAAGCGCCTGCTTTGAACACTCTAATTTTTTCAAGGTAAACGTCCCGGCCGCCGCCGACACTCAGTCAAGAGCACCGACGGAAAACCGGAGGTAAAGCCAGAACGAACAGTGCACGCCTTGCGACGGACCGAACGCCTGCGCCCAAAATCCAACTACGAGCTTTTTAACCGCAACAACTTAAATATACACTTTTGGAGCTGGAATTACCGCGGCTGCTGGCACCAGACTTGCCCTCCAATGGATACTCGTTAAAATTTTTACAGTGTACTCATTCCAATTACAGGGCCTCGTTAGAGTCCTGTATCGTTATTTTTCGTCACTACCTCCCCGCGTCGGGAATGGGTAATTTGCGCGCCTGCTGCCTTCCTTGGATGTGGTAGCCGTTTCTCAGGCTCCCTCTCCGGAATCGAACCCTGATTCCCCGTTACCCGTAAGAACCTCGGTAGGCAGATACCGTACCGACGAAAGTTGATAGGGCAGACACTTGAATGATCCGTCGCCGGTGCAAGACCGTGCGATCAGCAAAGTTATCCCGAGTCGCCAACAAGACGAGCCGAAGCCCGGCAGGTTTTTGATATGATAAAGGCGCGCCTCCCGCAAGGTCGGCGCTTTTTGCATGTATTAGCTCTAGAATTACCACAGTTATCCAAGTAAAATTTACGATCAAATGAATCACGACTGATTTAATGAGCCATTCGCAGTTTTACCGTACGCAAGTTCGTACTGAGACATGCATGGCTTAATCTTTGAGACAAGCATATGACTACTGGCAGGATCAACCAGGTAACTATCGGCCGACAAAATACGCGAACGGAGTCTTTCGCTTTCCCC
>NC_137492.1:15601399-15603899 GCF_963082875.1 Corella eumyota | reverse complement strand
CGTCGCGGAGCCGATCCCGCCGGCCGTTGTCGTTTCTGCGACCCTGAGACGGACGCGGTCCCGGGATGAACCCGAGGCCGCAATACGCGTTCAGATCGTCAATGCTCAATGTGTTCTGCAATTCACATTAAATCACGCAGCTTGCTGCGTCCTTCATCGACTCGCGAGCCGAGTGGTCCACCGCCAAGAGCCATCGTTTGTTTGTTTGCTTTTCGCTCTTCGATTCCTAACCTCGATTCGCCATCCGGCTGAAAAAATCGCGTGACGCCGAGCGGGTCGCGGTCGCAACAAATAGTGCGACAAGCCCGCGCACCGCATGAAGCCTTCGGGCACTCGACGCCGACAAAACAAGTTCCTGATCGCGGGGCGGCGGACGCGCCGAGGCACGTCGCCGTCCCGGTGTTTGCTCTTTCGCTCTTCGATTTTTTTTCTCGCGCTAATGATCCTTCCGCAGGTTCACCTACGGAAACCTTGTTACGACTTTTACTTCCTCTAAGTAATCAAGTTAGATCGTCTTTTCGGGCCAAGACCCAACCGTCGCCAGTCGAGCCCGGGCCCAATCGGAGGACCTCACTAAACCATTCAATCGGTAGTAGCGACGGGCGGTGTGTACAAAGGGCAGGGACGTAATCAACGCGAGCTAATGACTCGCGCTTACTGGGAATTCCTCGTTCAAGCGAAATAATTTCAATTCTCTATCCCTAGCACGACCGGGGTTCATCGGGTTACCCAGACCTTTCGGCCAAGGCGAACACACGTTGATCCGGTCAGTGTAGCGCGCGTGCGGCCCCGAACATCTAAGGGCATCACAGACCTGTTATTGCTCAATCTCGTGTGGCTAAACGCCACTAGTCCCTCTAAGAAGTTAAACGCCGGCCGGGAAGGCCGCGTAACTATTTAGCAAGCCAGAGTCTCGTTCGTTATCGGAATTAACCAGACAAATCGCTCCACCAACTAAGAACGGCCATGCACCACCACCCACAGAATCATGAAAGAGCTCTCAATCTGTCAATCCTCGCTGTGTCCGGGCCGGGTGAGATTTCCCGTGTTGAGTCAAATTAAGCCGCAGGCTCCACTCCTGGTGGTGCCCTTCCGTCAATTCCTTTAAGTTTCAGCTTTGCAACCATACTTCCCCCGGAACCCAAAGACTTTGGTTTCCCGCAAGCTGCCGGAGAGGTCGTCAAAATAACGCCCCCCGATCGCTAGTTGGCATCGTTTATAGTCAGAACTAGGACGGTATCTGATCGTCTTCGAACCTCTGACTTTCGCTCTTGATTAAAGAAAACATTCTTGGCAAATGCTTTCGCAGTCGTTCGTCTTGCGCCGATCCAAGAATTTCACCTCTAACGGCACAGTACGAATGCCCCCGTCCGTCCCTCTTAATCATTACCTCGCGCTCCGAAAACCAACAAAAAAGAACCGAGGTCCTATTTCATTATTCCATGCAACACTATCCAGGCGAAGCGCCTGCTTTGAACACTCTAATTTTTTCAAGGTAAACGTCCCGGCCGCCGCCGACACTCAGTCAAGAGCACCGACGGAAAACCGGAGGTAAAGCCAGAACGAACAGTGCACGCCTTGCGACGGACCGAACGCCTGCGCCCAAAATCCAACTACGAGCTTTTTAACCGCAACAACTTAAATATACACTTTTGGAGCTGGAATTACCGCGGCTGCTGGCACCAGACTTGCCCTCCAATGGATACTCGTTAAAATTTTTACAGTGTACTCATTCCAATTACAGGGCCTCGTTAGAGTCCTGTATCGTTATTTTTCGTCACTACCTCCCCGCGTCGGGAATGGGTAATTTGCGCGCCTGCTGCCTTCCTTGGATGTGGTAGCCGTTTCTCAGGCTCCCTCTCCGGAATCGAACCCTGATTCCCCGTTACCCGTAAGAACCTCGGTAGGCAGATACCGTACCGACGAAAGTTGATAGGGCAGACACTTGAATGATCCGTCGCCGGTGCAAGACCGTGCGATCAGCAAAGTTATCCCGAGTCGCCAACAAGACGAGCCGAAGCCCGGCAGGTTTTTGATATGATAAAGGCGCGCCTCCCGCAAGGTCGGCGCTTTTTGCATGTATTAGCTCTAGAATTACCACAGTTATCCAAGTAAAATTTACGATCAAATGAATCACGACTGATTTAATGAGCCATTCGCAGTTTTACCGTACGCAAGTTCGTACTGAGACATGCATGGCTTAATCTTTGAGACAAGCATATGACTACTGGCAGGATCAACCAGGTAACTATCGGCCGACAAAATACGCGAACGGAGTCTTTCGCTTTCCCCGTCGCGGTATCGCACTGTATTACTCAATCACTATTTTTGCTTAGCTCCTCAAACCCGGCGTAAGCCGCGATCTGGACGCCGTCGACACCGGCCAGACGCCCTTTCGGGCGAAGCCGCGCGCGGGCTGCGTTTGCATACAACACCAGGAACGCCCAACAAAAGCGAACCGAGAAAACTATCACTTGCGTGCGCACCGGCCACCGCAACT
>NC_137492.1:15332809-15335309 GCF_963082875.1 Corella eumyota | reverse complement strand
AACAAGTTCCTGATCGCGGGGCGGGCGGACGCGCCGAGGCCACGTCGCCCGTCCCGGTGTTTGCTCTTTCGCTCTTCGATTTTTTTTCTCGCGCAATGATCCTTCCGCAGGTTCACCTACGGAAAACCTTGTTACGACTTTTACTTCCTCTAAGTAATCAAGTTAGATCGTCTTTCGGGCCAAGACCCAACCGTCGCCAGTCGAGCCCGGGCCCAATCGGAGGACCTCACTAAACATTCAATCGGTAGTAGCGACGGGCGGTGTTTACAAAGGGCAGGGACGTAATCAACGCGAGCTAATGACTCGCGCTTACTGGGAATTCCTCGTCCAAGCGAATTAATTTCAATTCTCTATCCCTAGCACGACCGGGGTTCATCGGGTTACCCAGACCTTTCGGCCAAGGCGAACACACGTTGATCCGGTCAGTGTAGCGCGCGTGCGGCCCCGAACATCTAAGGGCATCACAGACCTGTTATTGCTCAATCTCGTGTGGCTAAACGCCACTAGTCCCTCTAAGAAGTTAAACGCCGGCCGGGAAGGCCGCGTAACTATTTAGCAAGCCAGAGTCTCGTTCGTTATCGGAATTAACCAGACAAATCGCTCCACCAACTAAGAACGGCCATGCACCACCACCCACAGAATCATGAAAGAGCTCTCAATCTGTCAATCCTCGCTGTGTCCGGGCCGGGTGAGATTTCCCGTGTTGAGTCAAATTAAGCCGCAGGCTCCACTCCTGGTGGTGCCCTTCCGTCAATTCCTTTAAGTTTCAGCTTTGCAACCATACTTCCCCCGGAACCCAAAGACTTTGGTTTCCCGCAAGCTGCCGGAGAGGTCGTCAAAATAACGCCCCCCGATCGCTAGTTGGCATCGTTTATAGTCAGAACTAGGACGGTATCTGATCGTCTTCGAACCTCTGACTTTCGCTCTTGATTAAAGAAAACATTCTTGGCAAATGCTTTCGCAGTCGTTCGTCTTGCGCCGATCCAAGAATTTCACCTCTAACGGCACAGTACGAATGCCCCCGTCCGTCCCTCTTAATCATTACCTCGCGCTCCGAAAACCAACAAAAAAGAACCGAGGTCCTATTTCATTATTCCATGCAACACTATCCAGGCGAAGCGCCTGCTTTGAACACTCTAATTTTTTCAAGGTAAACGTCCCGGCCGCCGCCGACACTCAGTCAAGAGCACCGACGGAAAACCGGAGGTAAAGCCAGAACGAACAGTGCACGCCTTGCGACGGACCGAACGCCTGCGCCCAAAATCCAACTACGAGCTTTTTAACCGCAACAACTTAAATATACACTTTTGGAGCTGGAATTACCGCGGCTGCTGGCACCAGACTTGCCCTCCAATGGATACTCGTTAAAATTTTTACAGTGTACTCATTCCAATTACAGGGCCTCGTTAGAGTCCTGTATCGTTATTTTTCGTCACTACCTCCCCGCGTCGGGAATGGGTAATTTGCGCGCCTGCTGCCTTCCTTGGATGTGGTAGCCGTTTCTCAGGCTCCCTCTCCGGAATCGAACCCTGATTCCCCGTTACCCGTAAGAACCTCGGTAGGCAGATACCGTACCGACGAAAGTTGATAGGGCAGACACTTGAATGATCCGTCGCCGGTGCAAGACCGTGCGATCAGCAAAGTTATCCCGAGTCGCCAACAAGACGAGCCGAAGCCCGGCAGGTTTTTGATATGATAAAGGCGCGCCTCCCGCAAGGTCGGCGCTTTTTGCATGTATTAGCTCTAGAATTACCACAGTTATCCAAGTAAAATTTACGATCAAATGAATCACGACTGATTTAATGAGCCATTCGCAGTTTTACCGTACGCAAGTTCGTACTGAGACATGCATGGCTTAATCTTTGAGACAAGCATATGACTACTGGCAGGATCAACCAGGTAACTATCGGCCGACAAAATACGCGAACGGAGTCTTTCGCTTTCCCCGTCGCGGTATCGCACTGTATTACTCAATCACTATTTTTGCTTAGCTCCTCAAACCCGGCGTAAGCCGCGATCTGGACGCCGTCGACACCGGCCAGACGCCCTTTCGGGCGAAGCCGCGCGCGGGCTGCGTTTGCATACAACACCAGGAACGCCCAACAAAAGCGAACCGAGAAAACTATCACTTGCGTGCGCACCGGCCACCGCAACTACGGCCCGAGGCCGTGGTCGCGCGCCGAAACACAAACTCGTATTTGCTACTTAATTTTTTCCGTCCAACGTTCAGAGCCTCGCTGCTAGCTACGACGCCTTCGCGGGTCAGCATCAAGTCTGCCCAAAAGCGCACATCGCCTGCACGACACCACATCGTTTTGTCACCAAATACCTTCAACCGACAACCGCATCGCCAATTTGCTCATTTCGCCACAACGACGTCTTCCCTCATAGTATACAGGGAAGCTGGTCTCGCGACAAAGGTAGCAAACTTGTCGAATTTCGACAATTTTCCAAAACGTGCGTTTCTGTGCGGGAAATTGTTCATCGGGCGTCGGCCGAT
>NC_137492.1:15177975-15180475 GCF_963082875.1 Corella eumyota | reverse complement strand
GCCGATAAAACTATTTTCGCTCGTCCTTCGAGACGCCGCGCCCTCGCGCGCTCGACTTCCGACACAGCACCGCCCCGCGGCTCCTACTCGCCCTGCGCGAATCGCGACCGACGCGTCGAGGCCCCCAGCTCGAGGTCGACAGCGCCGTCGTTGCGACTCGGGCGGCAAGCGGACGCGGCGCGGCTCGCCGGCCGCCACGCATCGCTGACGCGAGCCCGAATACCAAAACTTTCCACCTTCAACCGAGCGGCGATTGCCCGTCGCCGGGCATACGCACGCGAGCCGATCCCGCCGGCCGTTGTCGTTTCTGCGACCCTGAGACGGACGCGGTCCCGGGATGAACCCGAGGCCGCAATACGCGTTCAGATCGTCAATGCTCAATGTGTTCTGCAATTCACATTAAATCACGCAGCTTGCTGCGTCCTTCATCGACTCGCGAGCCGAGTGGTCCACCGCCAAGAGCCATCGTTTGTTTGTTTGCTTTTCGCTCTTCGATTCCTAACCTCGATTCGCCATCCGGCTGAAAAAATCGCGTGACGCCGAGCGGGTCGCGGTCGCAACAAATAGTGCGACAAGCCCGCGCACCGCATGAAGCCTTCGGGCACTCGACGCCGACAAAACAAGTTCCTGATCGCGGGGCGGCGGACGCGCCGAGGCACGTCGCCGTCCCGGTGTTTGCTCTTTCGCTCTTCGATTTTTTTTCTCGCGCTAATGATCCTTCCGCAGGTTCACCTACGGAAACCTTGTTACGACTTTTACTTCCTCTAAGTAATCAAGTTAGATCGTCTTTTCGGGCCAAGACCCAACCGTCGCCAGTCGAGCCCGGGCCCAATCGGAGGACCTCACTAAACCATTCAATCGGTAGTAGCGACGGGCGGTGTGTACAAAGGGCAGGGACGTAATCAACGCGAGCTAATGACTCGCGCTTACTGGGAATTCCTCGTTCAAGCGAAATAATTTCAATTCTCTATCCCTAGCACGACCGGGGTTCATCGGGTTACCCAGACCTTTCGGCCAAGGCGAACACACGTTGATCCGGTCAGTGTAGCGCGCGTACGGCCCCGAACATCTAAGGGCATCACAGACCTGTTATTGCTCAATCTCGTGTGGCTAAACGCCACTAGTCCCTCTAAGAAGTTAAACGCCGGCCGGGAAGGCCGCGTAACTATTTAGCAAGCCAGAGTCTCGTTCGTTATCGGAATTAACCAGACAAATCGCTCCACCAACTAAGAACGGCCATGCACCACCACCCACAGAATCATGAAAGAGCTCTCAATCTGTCAATCCTCGCTGTGTCCGGGCCGGGTGAGATTTCCCGTGTTGAGTCAAATTAAGCCGCAGGCTCCACTCCTGGTGGTGCCCTTCCGTCAATTCCTTTAAGTTTCAGCTTTGCAACCATACTTCCCCCGGAACCCAAAGACTTTGGTTTCCCGCAAGCTGCCGGAGAGGTCGTCAAAATAACGCCCCCCGATCGCTAGTTGGCATCGTTTATAGTCAGAACTAGGACGGTATCTGATCGTCTTCGAACCTCTGACTTTCGCTCTTGATTAAAGAAAACATTCTTGGCAAATGCTTTCGCAGTCGTTCGTCTTGCGCCGATCCAAGAATTTCACCTCTAACGGCACAGTACGAATGCCCCCGTCCGTCCCTCTTAATCATTACCTCGCGCTCCGAAAACCAACAAAAAAGAACCGAGGTCCTATTTCATTATTCCATGCAACACTATCCAGGCGAAGCGCCTGCTTTGAACACTCTAATTTTTTCAAGGTAAATGTCCCGGCCGCCGCCGACACTCAGTCAAGAGCACCGACGGAAAACCGGAGGTAAAGCCAGAACGAACAGTGCACGCCTTGCGACGGACCGAACGCCTGCGCCCAAAATCCAACTACGAGCTTTTTAACCGCAACAACTTAAATATACACTTTTGGAGCTGGAATTACCGCGGCTGCTGGCACCAGACTTGCCCTCCAATGGATACTCGTTAAAATTTTTACAGTGTACTCATTCCAATTACAGGGCCTCGTTAGAGTCCTGTATCGTTATTTTTCGTCACTACCTCCCCGCGTCGGGAATGGGTAATTTGCGCGCCTGCTGCCTTCCTTGGATGTGGTAGCCGTTTCTCAGGCTCCCTCTCCGGAATCGAACCCTGATTCCCCGTTACCCGTAAGAACCTCGGTAGGCAGATACCGTACCGACGAAAGTTGATAGGGCAGACACTTGAATGATCCGTCGCCGGTGCAAGACCGTGCGATCAGCAAAGTTATCCCGAGTCGCCAACAAGACGAGCCGAAGCCCGGCAGGTTTTTGATATGATAAAGGCGCGCCTCCCGCAAGGTCGGCGCTTTTTGCATGTATTAGCTCTAGAATTACCACAGTTATCCAAGTAAAATTTACGATCAAATGAATCACGACTGATTTAATGAGCCATTCGCAGTTTTACCGTACGCAAGTTCGTACTGAGACATGCATGGCTTAATCTTTGAGACAAGCATATGACTAC
>NC_137492.1:15170475-15172975 GCF_963082875.1 Corella eumyota | reverse complement strand
GCGCGAATCGCGACCGACGCGTCGAGGCCCCCAGCTCGAGGTCGACAGCGCCGTCGTTGCGACTCGGGCGGCAAGCGGACGCGGCGCGGCTCGCCGGCCGCCACGCATCGCTGACGCGAGCCCGAATACCAAAACTTTCCACCTTCAACCGAGCGGCGATTGCCCGTCGCCGGGCATACGCACGCGAGCCGAGCCGTCGCGGAGCCGATCCCGCCGGCCGTTGTCGTTTCTGCGACCCTGAGACGGACGCGGTCCCGGGATGAACCCGAGGCCGCAATACGCGTTCAGATCGTCAATGCTCAATGTGTTCTGCAATTCACATTAAATCACGCAGCTTGCTGCGTCCTTCATCGACTCGCGAGCCGAGTGGTCCACCGCCAAGAGCCATCGTTTGTTTGTTTGCTTTTCGCTCTTCGATTCCTAACCTCGATTCGCCATCCGGCTGAAAAAATCGCGTGACGCCGAGCGGGTCGCGGTCGCAACAAATAGTGCGACAAGCCCGCGCACCGCATGAAGCCTTCGGGCACTCGACGCCGACAAAACAAGTTCCTGATCGCGGGGCGGCGGACGCGCCGAGGCACGTCGCCGTCCCGGTGTTTGCTCTTTCGCTCTTCGATTTTTTTTCTCGCGCTAATGATCCTTCCGCAGGTTCACCTACGGAAACCTTGTTACGACTTTTACTTCCTCTAAGTAATCAAGTTAGATCGTCTTTTCGGGCCAAGACCCAACCGTCGCCAGTCGAGCCCGGGCCCAATCGGAGGACCTCACTAAACCATTCAATCGGTAGTAGCGACGGGCGGTGTGTACAAAGGGCAGGGACGTAATCAACGCGAGCTAATGACTCGCGCTTACTGGGAATTCCTCGTTCAAGCGAAATAATTTCAATTCTCTATCCCTAGCACGACCGGGGTTCATCGGGTTACCCAGACCTTTCGGCCAAGGCGAACACACGTTGATCCGGTCAGTGTAGCGCGCGTGCGGCCCCGAACATCTAAGGGCATCACAGACCTGTTATTGCTCAATCTCGTGTGGCTAAACGCCACTAGTCCCTCTAAGAAGTTAAACGCCGGCCGGGAAGGCCGCGTAACTATTTAGCAAGCCAGAGTCTCGTTCGTTATCGGAATTAACCAGACAAATCGCTCCACCAACTAAGAACGGCCATGCACCACCACCCACAGAATCATGAAAGAGCTCTCAATCTGTCAATCCTCGCTGTGTCCGGGCCGGGTGAGATTTCCCGTGTTGAGTCAAATTAAGCCGCAGGCTCCACTCCTGGTGGTGCCCTTCCGTCAATTCCTTTAAGTTTCAGCTTTGCAACCATACTTCCCCCGGAACCCAAAGACTTTGGTTTCCCGCAAGCTGCCGGAGAGGTCGTCAAAATAACGCCCCCCGATCGCTAGTTGGCATCGTTTATAGTCAGAACTAGGACGGTATCTGATCGTCTTCGAACCTCTGACTTTCGCTCTTGATTAAAGAAAACATTCTTGGCAAATGCTTTCGCAGTCGTTCGTCTTGCGCCGATCCAAGAATTTCACCTCTAACGGCACAGTACGAATGCCCCCGTCCGTCCCTCTTAATCATTACCTCGCGCTCCGAAAACCAACAAAAAAGAACCGAGGTCCTATTTCATTATTCCATGCAACACTATCCAGGCGAAGCGCCTGCTTTGAACACTCTAATTTTTTCAAGGTAAACGTCCCGGCCGCCGCCGACACTCAGTCAAGAGCACCGACGGAAAACCGGAGGTAAAGCCAGAACGAACAGTGCACGCCTTGCGACGGACCGAACGCCTGCGCCCAAAATCCAACTACGAGCTTTTTAACCGCAACAACTTAAATATACACTTTTGGAGCTGGAATTACCGCGGCTGCTGGCACCAGACTTGCCCTCCAATGGATACTCGTTAAAATTTTTACAGTGTACTCATTCCAATTACAGGGCCTCGTTAGAGTCCTGTATCGTTATTTTTCGTCACTACCTCCCCGCGTCGGGAATGGGTAATTTGCGCGCCTGCTGCCTTCCTTGGATGTGGTAGCCGTTTCTCAGGCTCCCTCTCCGGAATCGAACCCTGATTCCCCGTTACCCGTAAGAACCTCGGTAGGCAGATACCGTACCGACGAAAGTTGATAGGGCAGACACTTGAATGATCCGTCGCCGGTGCAAGACCGTGCGATCAGCAAAGTTATCCCGAGTCGCCAACAAGACGAGCCGAAGCCCGGCAGGTTTTTGATATGATAAAGGCGCGCCTCCCGCAAGGTCGGCGCTTTTTGCATGTATTAGCTCTAGAATTACCACAGTTATCCAAGTAAAATTTACGATCAAATGAATCACGACTGATTTAATGAGCCATTCGCAGTTTTACCGTACGCAAGTTCGTACTGAGACATGCATGGCTTAATCTTTGAGACAAGCATATGACTACTGGCAGGATCAACCAGGTAACTATCGGCCGACAAAATACGCGAACGGAGTCTTTCGCTTTCCCCGTCGCGGTATCGCA
>NC_137492.1:15162975-15165475 GCF_963082875.1 Corella eumyota | reverse complement strand
ACGCGGCGCGGCTCGCCGGCCGCCACGCATCGCTGACGCGAGCCCGAATACCAAAACTTTCCACCTTCAACCGAGCGGCGATTGCCCGTCGCCGGGCATACGCACGCGAGCCGAGCCGTCGCGGAGCCGATCCCGCCGGCCGTTGTCGTTTCTGCGACCCTGAGACGGACGCGGTCCCGGGATGAACCCGAGGCCGCAATACGCGTTCAGATCGTCAATGCTCAATGTGTTCTGCAATTCACATTAAATCACGCAGCTTGCTGCGTCCTTCATCGACTCGCGAGCCGAGTGGTCCACCGCCAAGAGCCATCGTTTGTTTGTTTGCTTTTCGCTCTTCGATTCCTAACCTCGATTCGCCATCCGGCTGAAAAAATCGCGTGACGCCGAGCGGGTCGCGGTCGCAACAAATAGTGCGACAAGCCCGCGCACCGCATGAAGCCTTCGGGCACTCGACGCCGACAAAACAAGTTCCTGATCGCGGGGCGGCGGACGCGCCGAGGCACGTCGCCGTCCCGGTGTTTGCTCTTTCGCTCTTCGATTTTTTTTCTCGCGCTAATGATCCTTCCGCAGGTTCACCTACGGAAACCTTGTTACGACTTTTACTTCCTCTAAGTAATCAAGTTAGATCGTCTTTTCGGGCCAAGACCCAACCGTCGCCAGTCGAGCCCGGGCCCAATCGGAGGACCTCACTAAACCATTCAATCGGTAGTAGCGACGGGCGGTGTGTACAAAGGGCAGGGACGTAATCAACGCGAGCTAATGACTCGCGCTTACTGGGAATTCCTCGTTCAAGCGAAATAATTTCAATTCTCTATCCCTAGCACGACCGGGGTTCATCGGGTTACCCAGACCTTTCGGCCAAGGCGAACACACGTTGATCCGGTCAGTGTAGCGCGCGTGCGGCCCCGAACATCTAAGGGCATCACAGACCTGTTATTGCTCAATCTCGTGTGGCTAAACGCCACTAGTCCCTCTAAGAAGTTAAACGCCGGCCGGGAAGGCCGCGTAACTATTTAGCAAGCCAGAGTCTCGTTCGTTATCGGAATTAACCAGACAAATCGCTCCACCAACTAAGAACGGCCATGCACCACCACCCACAGAATCATGAAAGAGCTCTCAATCTGTCAATCCTCGCTGTGTCCGGGCCGGGTGAGATTTCCCGTGTTGAGTCAAATTAAGCCGCAGGCTCCACTCCTGGTGGTGCCCTTCCGTCAATTCCTTTAAGTTTCAGCTTTGCAACCATACTTCCCCCGGAACCCAAAGACTTTGGTTTCCCGCAAGCTGCCGGAGAGGTCGTCAAAATAACGCCCCCCGATCGCTAGTTGGCATCGTTTATAGTCAGAACTAGGACGGTATCTGATCGTCTTCGAACCTCTGACTTTCGCTCTTGATTAAAGAAAACATTCTTGGCAAATGCTTTCGCAGTCGTTCGTCTTGCGCCGATCCAAGAATTTCACCTCTAACGGCACAGTACGAATGCCCCCGTCCGTCCCTCTTAATCATTACCTCGCGCTCCGAAAACCAACAAAAAAGAACCGAGGTCCTATTTCATTATTCCATGCAACACTATCCAGGCGAAGCGCCTGCTTTGAACACTCTAATTTTTTCAAGGTAAACGTCCCGGCCGCCGCCGACACTCAGTCAAGAGCACCGACGGAAAACCGGAGGTAAAGCCAGAACGAACAGTGCACGCCTTGCGACGGACCGAACGCCTGCGCCCAAAATCCAACTACGAGCTTTTTAACCGCAACAACTTAAATATACACTTTTGGAGCTGGAATTACCGCGGCTGCTGGCACCAGACTTGCCCTCCAATGGATACTCGTTAAAATTTTTACAGTGTACTCATTCCAATTACAGGGCCTCGTTAGAGTCCTGTATCGTTATTTTTCGTCACTACCTCCCCGCGTCGGGAATGGGTAATTTGCGCGCCTGCTGCCTTCCTTGGATGTGGTAGCCGTTTCTCAGGCTCCCTCTCCGGAATCGAACCCTGATTCCCCGTTACCCGTAAGAACCTCGGTAGGCAGATACCGTACCGACGAAAGTTGATAGGGCAGACACTTGAATGATCCGTCGCCGGTGCAAGACCGTGCGATCAGCAAAGTTATCCCGAGTCGCCAACAAGACGAGCCGAAGCCCGGCAGGTTTTTGATATGATAAAGGCGCGCCTCCCGCAAGGTCGGCGCTTTTTGCATGTATTAGCTCTAGAATTACCACAGTTATCCAAGTAAAATTTACGATCAAATGAATCACGACTGATTTAATGAGCCATTCGCAGTTTTACCGTACGCAAGTTCGTACTGAGACATGCATGGCTTAATCTTTGAGACAAGCATATGACTACTGGCAGGATCAACCAGGTAACTATCGGCCGACAAAATACGCGAACGGAGTCTTTCGCTTTCCCCGTCGCGGTATCGCACTGTATTACTCAATCACTATTTTTGCTTAGCTCCTCAAACCCGGCGTAAGCCGCGATCTGGACGCCGTCGACACCGGC
>NC_137492.1:15155475-15157975 GCF_963082875.1 Corella eumyota | reverse complement strand
CGATTGCCCGTCGCCGGGCATACGCACGCGAGCCGAGCCGTCGCGGAGCCGATCCCGCCGGCCGTTGTCGTTTCTGCGACCCTGAGACGGACGCGGTCCCGGGATGAACCCGAGGCCGCAATACGCGTTCAGATCGTCAATGCTCAATGTGTTCTGCAATTCACATTAAATCACGCAGCTTGCTGCGTCCTTCATCGACTCGCGAGCCGAGTGGTCCACCGCCAAGAGCCATCGTTTGTTTGTTTGCTTTTCGCTCTTCGATTCCTAACCTCGATTCGCCATCCGGCTGAAAAAATCGCGTGACGCCGAGCGGGTCGCGGTCGCAACAAATAGTGCGACAAGCCCGCGCACCGCATGAAGCCTTCGGGCACTCGACGCCGACAAAACAAGTTCCTGATCGCGGGGCGGCGGACGCGCCGAGGCACGTCGCCGTCCCGGTGTTTGCTCTTTCGCTCTTCGATTTTTTTTCTCGCGCTAATGATCCTTCCGCAGGTTCACCTACGGAAACCTTGTTACGACTTTTACTTCCTCTAAGTAATCAAGTTAGATCGTCTTTTCGGGCCAAGACCCAACCGTCGCCAGTCGAGCCCGGGCCCAATCGGAGGACCTCACTAAACCATTCAATCGGTAGTAGCGACGGGCGGTGTGTACAAAGGGCAGGGACGTAATCAACGCGAGCTAATGACTCGCGCTTACTGGGAATTCCTCGTTCAAGCGAAATAATTTCAATTCTCTATCCCTAGCACGACCGGGGTTCATCGGGTTACCCAGACCTTTCGGCCAAGGCGAACACACGTTGATCCGGTCAGTGTAGCGCGCGTGCGGCCCCGAACATCTAAGGGCATCACAGACCTGTTATTGCTCAATCTCGTGTGGCTAAACGCCACTAGTCCCTCTAAGAAGTTAAACGCCGGCCGGGAAGGCCGCGTAACTATTTAGCAAGCCAGAGTCTCGTTCGTTATCGGAATTAACCAGACAAATCGCTCCACCAACTAAGAACGGCCATGCACCACCACCCACAGAATCATGAAAGAGCTCTCAATCTGTCAATCCTCGCTGTGTCCGGGCCGGGTGAGATTTCCCGTGTTGAGTCAAATTAAGCCGCAGGCTCCACTCCTGGTGGTGCCCTTCCGTCAATTCCTTTAAGTTTCAGCTTTGCAACCATACTTCCCCCGGAACCCAAAGACTTTGGTTTCCCGCAAGCTGCCGGAGAGGTCGTCAAAATAACGCCCCCCGATCGCTAGTTGGCATCGTTTATAGTCAGAACTAGGACGGTATCTGATCGTCTTCGAACCTCTGACTTTCGCTCTTGATTAAAGAAAACATTCTTGGCAAATGCTTTCGCAGTCGTTCGTCTTGCGCCGATCCAAGAATTTCACCTCTAACGGCACAGTACGAATGCCCCCGTCCGTCCCTCTTAATCATTACCTCGCGCTCCGAAAACCAACAAAAAAGAACCGAGGTCCTATTTCATTATTCCATGCAACACTATCCAGGCGAAGCGCCTGCTTTGAACACTCTAATTTTTTCAAGGTAAACGTCCCGGCCGCCGCCGACACTCAGTCAAGAGCACCGACGGAAAACCGGAGGTAAAGCCAGAACGAACAGTGCACGCCTTGCGACGGACCGAACGCCTGCGCCCAAAATCCAACTACGAGCTTTTTAACCGCAACAACTTAAATATACACTTTTGGAGCTGGAATTACCGCGGCTGCTGGCACCAGACTTGCCCTCCAATGGATACTCGTTAAAATTTTTACAGTGTACTCATTCCAATTACAGGGCCTCGTTAGAGTCCTGTATCGTTATTTTTCGTCACTACCTCCCCGCGTCGGGAATGGGTAATTTGCGCGCCTGCTGCCTTCCTTGGATGTGGTAGCCGTTTCTCAGGCTCCCTCTCCGGAATCGAACCCTGATTCCCCGTTACCCGTAAGAACCTCGGTAGGCAGATACCGTACCGACGAAAGTTGATAGGGCAGACACTTGAATGATCCGTCGCCGGTGCAAGACCGTGCGATCAGCAAAGTTATCCCGAGTCGCCAACAAGACGAGCCGAAGCCCGGCAGGTTTTTGATATGATAAAGGCGCGCCTCCCGCAAGGTCGGCGCTTTTTGCATGTATTAGCTCTAGAATTACCACAGTTATCCAAGTAAAATTTACGATCAAATGAATCACGACTGATTTAATGAGCCATTCGCAGTTTTACCGTACGCAAGTTCGTACTGAGACATGCATGGCTTAATCTTTGAGACAAGCATATGACTACTGGCAGGATCAACCAGGTAACTATCGGCCGACAAAATACGCGAACGGAGTCTTTCGCTTTCCCCGTCGCGGTATCGCACTGTATTACTCAATCACTATTTTTGCTTAGCTCCTCAAACCCGGCGTAAGCCGCGATCTGGACGCCGTCGACACCGGCCAGACGCCCTTTCGGGCGAAGCCGCGCGCGGGCTGCGTTTGCATACAACACCAGGAACGCCCAACAAAAGCGAACCGA
>NC_137492.1:15022975-15025475 GCF_963082875.1 Corella eumyota | reverse complement strand
GCGTCGAGGCCCCCAGCTCGAGGTCGACAGCGCCGTCGTTGCGACTCGGGCGGCAAGCGGACGCGGCGCGGCTCGCCGGCCGCCACGCATCGCTGACGCGAGCCCGAATACCAAAACTTTCCACCTTCAACCGAGCGGCGATTGCCCGTCGCCGGGCATACGCACGCGAGCCGAGCCGTCGCGGAGCCGATCCCGCCGGCCGTTGTCGTTTCTGCGACCCTGAGACGGACGCGGTCCCGGGATGAACCCGAGGCCGCAATACGCGTTCAGATCGTCAATGCTCAATGTGTTCTGCAATTCACATTAAATCACGCAGCTTGCTGCGTCCTTCATCGACTCGCGAGCCGAGTGGTCCACCGCCAAGAGCCATCGTTTGTTTGTTTGCTTTTCGCTCTTCGATTCCTAACCTCGATTCGCCATCCGGCTGAAAAAATCGCGTGACGCCGAGCGGGTCGCGGTCGCAACAAATAGTGCGACAAGCCCGCGCACCGCATGAAGCCTTCGGGCACTCGACGCCGACAAAACAAGTTCCTGATCGCGGGGCGGCGGACGCGCCGAGGCACGTCGCCGTCCCGGTGTTTGCTCTTTCGCTCTTCGATTTTTTTTCTCGCGCTAATGATCCTTCCGCAGGTTCACCTACGGAAACCTTGTTACGACTTTTACTTCCTCTAAGTAATCAAGTTAGATCGTCTTTTCGGGCCAAGACCCAACCGTCGCCAGTCGAGCCCGGGCCCAATCGGAGGACCTCACTAAACCATTCAATCGGTAGTAGCGACGGGCGGTGTGTACAAAGGGCAGGGACGTAATCAACGCGAGCTAATGACTCGCGCTTACTGGGAATTCCTCGTTCAAGCGAAATAATTTCAATTCTCTATCCCTAGCACGACCGGGGTTCATCGGGTTACCCAGACCTTTCGGCCAAGGCGAACACACGTTGATCCGGTCAGTGTAGCGCGCGTGCGGCCCCGAACATCTAAGGGCATCACAGACCTGTTATTGCTCAATCTCGTGTGGCTAAACGCCACTAGTCCCTCTAAGAAGTTAAACGCCGGCCGGGAAGGCCGCGTAACTATTTAGCAAGCCAGAGTCTCGTTCGTTATCGGAATTAACCAGACAAATCGCTCCACCAACTAAGAACGGCCATGCACCACCACCCACAGAATCATGAAAGAGCTCTCAATCTGTCAATCCTCGCTGTGTCCGGGCCGGGTGAGATTTCCCGTGTTGAGTCAAATTAAGCCGCAGGCTCCACTCCTGGTGGTGCCCTTCCGTCAATTCCTTTAAGTTTCAGCTTTGCAACCATACTTCCCCCGGAACCCAAAGACTTTGGTTTCCCGCAAGCTGCCGGAGAGGTCGTCAAAATAACGCCCCCCGATCGCTAGTTGGCATCGTTTATAGTCAGAACTAGGACGGTATCTGATCGTCTTCGAACCTCTGACTTTCGCTCTTGATTAAAGAAAACATTCTTGGCAAATGCTTTCGCAGTCGTTCGTCTTGCGCCGATCCAAGAATTTCACCTCTAACGGCACAGTACGAATGCCCCCGTCCGTCCCTCTTAATCATTACCTCGCGCTCCGAAAACCAACAAAAAAGAACCGAGGTCCTATTTCATTATTCCATGCAACACTATCCAGGCGAAGCGCCTGCTTTGAACACTCTAATTTTTTCAAGGTAAACGTCCCGGCCGCCGCCGACACTCAGTCAAGAGCACCGACGGAAAACCGGAGGTAAAGCCAGAACGAACAGTGCACGCCTTGCGACGGACCGAACGCCTGCGCCCAAAATCCAACTACGAGCTTTTTAACCGCAACAACTTAAATATACACTTTTGGAGCTGGAATTACCGCGGCTGCTGGCACCAGACTTGCCCTCCAATGGATACTCGTTAAAATTTTTACAGTGTACTCATTCCAATTACAGGGCCTCGTTAGAGTCCTGTATCGTTATTTTTCGTCACTACCTCCCCGCGTCGGGAATGGGTAATTTGCGCGCCTGCTGCCTTCCTTGGATGTGGTAGCCGTTTCTCAGGCTCCCTCTCCGGAATCGAACCCTGATTCCCCGTTACCCGTAAGAACCTCGGTAGGCAGATACCGTACCGACGAAAGTTGATAGGGCAGACACTTGAATGATCCGTCGCCGGTGCAAGACCGTGCGATCAGCAAAGTTATCCCGAGTCGCCAACAAGACGAGCCGAAGCCCGGCAGGTTTTTGATATGATAAAGGCGCGCCTCCCGCAAGGTCGGCGCTTTTTGCATGTATTAGCTCTAGAATTACCACAGTTATCCAAGTAAAATTTACGATCAAATGAATCACGACTGATTTAATGAGCCATTCGCAGTTTTACCGTACGCAAGTTCGTACTGAGACATGCATGGCTTAATCTTTGAGACAAGCATATGACTACTGGCAGGATCAACCAGGTAACTATCGGCCGACAAAATACGCGAACGGAGTCTTTCGCTTTCCCCGTCGCGGTATCGCACTGTATTACTCAATCACT
>NC_137492.1:15015475-15017975 GCF_963082875.1 Corella eumyota | reverse complement strand
GCCGCCACGCATCGCTGACGCGAGCCCGAATACCAAAACTTTCCACCTTCAACCGAGCGGCGATTGCCCGTCGCCGGGCATACGCACGCGAGCCGAGCCGTCGCGGAGCCGATCCCGCCGGCCGTTGTCGTTTCTGCGACCCTGAGACGGACGCGGTCCCGTGATGAACCCGAGGCCGCAATACGCGTTCAGATCGTCAATGCTCAATGTGTTCTGCAATTCACATTAAATCACGCAGCTTGCTGCGTCCTTCATCGACTCGCGAGCCGAGTGGTCCACCGCCAAGAGCCATCGTTTGTTTGTTTGCTTTTCGCTCTTCGATTCCTAACCTCGATTCGCCATCCGGCTGAAAATATCGCGTGACGCCGAGCGGGTCGCGGTCGCAACAAATAGTGCGACAAGCCCGCGCACCGCATGAAGCCTTCGGGCACTCGACGCCGACAAAACAAGTTCCTGATCGCGGGGCGGCGGACGCGCCGAGGCACGTCGCCGTCCCGGTGTTTGCTCTTTCGCTCTTCGATTTTTTTTCTCGCGCTAATGATCCTTCCGCAGGTTCACCTACGGAAACCTTGTTACGACTTTTACTTCCTCTAAGTAATCAAGTTAGATCGTCTTTTCGGGCCAAGACCCAACCGTCGCCAGTCGAGCCCGGGCCCAATCGGAGGACCTCACTAAACCATTCAATCGGTAGTAGCGACGGGCGGTGTGTACAAAGGGCAGGGACGTAATCAACGCGAGCTAATGACTCGCGCTTACTGGGAATTCCTCGTTCAAGCGAAATAATTTCAATTCTCTATCCCTAGCACGACCGGGGTTCATCGGGTTACCCAGACCTTTCGGCCAAGGCGAACACACGTTGATCCGGTCAGTGTAGCGCGCGTGCGGCCCCGAACAACTAAGGGCATCACAGACCTGTTATTGCTCAATCTCGTGTGGCTAAACGCCACTAGTCCCTCTAAGAAGTTAAACGCCGGCCGGGAAGGCCGCGTAACTATTTAGCAAGCCAGAGTCTCGTTCGTTATCGGAATTAACCAGACAAATCGCTCCACCAACTAAGAACGGCCATGCACCACCACCCACAGAATCATGAAAGAGCTCTCAATCTGTCAATCCTCGCTGTGTCCGGGCCGGGTGAGATTTCCCGTGTTGAGTCAAATTAAGCCGCAGGCTCCACTCCTGGTGGTGCCCTTCCGTCAATTCCTTTAAGTTTCAGCTTTGCAACCATACTTCCCCCGGAACCCAAAGACTTTGGTTTCCCGCAAGCTGCCGGAGAGGTCGTCAAAATAACGCCCCCCGATCGCTAGTTGGCATCGTTTATAGTCAGAACTAGGACGGTATCTGATCGTCTTCGAACCTCTGACTTTCGCTCTTGATTAAAGAAAACATTCTTGGCAAATGCTTTCGCAGTCGTTCGTCTTGCGCCGATCCAAGAATTTCACCTCTAACGGCACAGTACGAATGCCCCCGTCCGTCCCTCTTAATCATTACCTCGCGCTCCGAAAACCAACAAAAAAGAACCGAGGTCCTATTTCATTATTCCATGCAACACTATCCAGGCGAAGCGCCTGCTTTGAACACTCTAATTTTTTCAAGGTAAACGTCCCGGCCGCCGCCGACACTCAGTCAAGAGCACCGACGGAAAACCGGAGGTAAAGCCAGAACGAACAGTGCACGCCTTGCGACGGACCGAACGCCTGCGCCCAAAATCCAACTACGAGCTTTTTAACCGCAACAACTTAAATATACACTTTTGGAGCTGGAATTACCGCGGCTGCTGGCACCAGACTTGCCCTCCAATGGATACTCGTTAAAATTTTTACAGTGTACTCATTCCAATTACAGGGCCTCGTTAGAGTCCTGTATCGTTATTTTTCGTCACTACCTCCCCGCGTCGGGAATGGGTAATTTGCGCGCCTGCTGCCTTCCTTGGATGTGGTAGCCGTTTCTCAGGCTCCCTCTCCGGAATCGAACCCTGATTCCCCGTTACCCGTAAGAACCTCGGTAGGCAGATACCGTACCGACGAAAGTTGATAGGGCAGACACTTGAATGATCCGTCGCCGGTGCAAGACCGTGCGATCAGCAAAGTTATCCCGAGTCGCCAACAAGACGAGCCGAAGCCCGGCAGGTTTTTGATATGATAAAGGCGCGCCTCCCGCAAGGTCGGCGCTTTTTGCATGTATTAGCTCTAGAATTACCACAGTTATCCAAGTAAAATTTACGATCAAATGAATCACGACTGATTTAATGAGCCATTCGCAGTTTTACCGTACGCAAGTTCGTACTGAGACATGCATGGCTTAATCTTTGAGACAAGCATATGACTACTGGCAGGATCAACCAGGTAACTATCGGCCGACAAAATACGCGAACGGAGTCTTTCGCTTTCCCCGTCGCGGTATCGCACTGTATTACTCAATCACTATTTTTGCTTAGCTCCTCAAACCCGGCGTAAGCCGCGATCTGGACGCCGTCGACACCGGCCAGACGCCCTTTCGGGCG
>NC_137492.1:15007975-15010475 GCF_963082875.1 Corella eumyota | reverse complement strand
CATACGCACGCGAGCCGAGCCGTCGCGGAGCCGATCCCGCCGGCCGTTGTCGTTTCTGCGACCCTGAGACGGACGCGGTCCCGGGATGAACCCGAGGCCGCAATACGCGTTCAGATCGTCAATGCTCAATGTGTTCTGCAATTCACATTAAATCACGCAGCTTGCTGCGTCCTTCATCGACTCGCGAGCCGAGTGGTCCACCGCCAAGAGCCATCGTTTGTTTGTTTGCTTTTCGCTCTTCGATTCCTAACCTCGATTCGCCATCCGGCTGAAAAAATCGCGTGACGCCGAGCGGGTCGCGGTCGCAACAAATAGTGCGACAAGCCCGCGCACCGCATGAAGCCTTCGGGCACTCGACGCCGACAAAACAAGTTCCTGATCGCGGGGCGGCGGACGCGCCGAGGCACGTCGCCGTCCCGGTGTTTGCTCTTTCGCTCTTCGATTTTTTTTCTCGCGCTAATGATCCTTCCGCAGGTTCACCTACGGAAACCTTGTTACGACTTTTACTTCCTCTAAGTAATCAAGTTAGATCGTCTTTTCGGGCCAAGACCCAACCGTCGCCAGTCGAGCCCGGGCCCAATCGGAGGACCTCACTAAACCATTCAATCGGTAGTAGCGACGGGCGGTGTGTACAAAGGGCAGGGACGTAATCAACGCGAGCTAATGACTCGCGCTTACTGGGAATTCCTCGTTCAAGCGAAATAATTTCAATTCTCTATCCCTAGCACGACCGGGGTTCATCGGGTTACCCAGACCTTTCGGCCAAGGCGAACACACGTTGATCCGGTCAGTGTAGCGCGCGTGCGGCCCCGAACATCTAAGGGCATCACAGACCTGTTATTGCTCAATCTCGTGTGGCTAAACGCCACTAGTCCCTCTAAGAAGTTAAACGCCGGCCGGGAAGGCCGCGTAACTATTTAGCAAGCCAGAGTCTCGTTCGTTATCGGAATTAACCAGACAAATCGCTCCACCAACTAAGAACGGCCATGCACCACCACCCACAGAATCATGAAAGAGCTCTCAATCTGTCAATCCTCGCTGTGTCCGGGCCGGGTGAGATTTCCCGTGTTGAGTCAAATTAAGCCGCAGGCTCCACTCCTGGTGGTGCCCTTCCGTCAATTCCTTTAAGTATCAGCTTTGCAACCATACTTCCCCCGGAACCCAAAGACTTTGGTTTCCCGCAAGCTGCCGGAGAGGTCGTCAAAATAACGCCCCCCGATCGCTAGTTGGCATCGTTTATAGTCAGAACTAGGACGGTATCTGATCGTCTTCGAACCTCTGACTTTCGCTCTTGATTAAAGAAAACATTCTTGGCAAATGCTTTCGCAGTCGTTCGTCTTGCGCCGATCCAAGAATTTCACCTCTAACGGCACAGTACGAATGCCCCCGTCCGTCCCTCTTAATCATTACCTCGCGCTCCGAAAACCAACAAAAAAGAACCGAGGTCCTATTTCATTATTCCATGCAACACTATCCAGGCGAAGCGCCTGCTTTGAACACTCTAATTTTTTCAAGGTAAACGTCCCGGCCGCCGCCGACACTCAGTCAAGAGCACCGACGGAAAACCGGAGGTAAAGCCAGAACGAACAGTGCACGCCTTGCGACGGACCGAACGCCTGCGCCCAAAATCCAACTACGAGCTTTTTAACCGCAACAACTTAAATATACACTTTTGGAGCTGGAATTACCGCGGCTGCTGGCACCAGACTTGCCCTCCAATGGATACTCGTTAAAATTTTTACAGTGTACTCATTCCAATTACAGGGCCTCGTTAGAGTCCTGTATCGTTATTTTTCGTCACTACCTCCCCGCGTCGGGAATGGGTAATTTGCGCGCCTGCTGCCTTCCTTGGATGTGGTAGCCGTTTCTCAGGCTCCCTCTCCGGAATCGAACCCTGATTCCCCGTTACCCGTAAGAACCTCGGTAGGCAGATACCGTACCGACGAAAGTTGATAGGGCAGACACTTGAATGATCCGTCGCCGGTGCAAGACCGTGCGATCAGCAAAGTTATCCCGAGTCGCCAACAAGACGAGCCGAAGCCCGGCAGGTTTTTGATATGATAAAGGCGCGCCTCCCGCAAGGTCGGCGCTTTTTGCATGTATTAGCTCTAGAATTACCACAGTTATCCAAGTAAAATTTACGATCAAATGAATCACGACTGATTTAATGAGCCATTCGCAGTTTTACCGTACGCAAGTTCGTACTGAGACATGCATGGCTTAATCTTTGAGACAAGCATATGACTACTGGCAGGATCAACCAGGTAACTATCGGCCGACAAAATACGCGAACGGAGTCTTTCGCTTTCCCCGTCGCGGTATCGCACTGTATTACTCAATCACTATTTTTGCTTAGCTCCTCAAACCCGGCGTAAGCCGCGATCTGGACGCCGTCGACACCGGCCAGACGCCCTTTCGGGCGAAGCCGCGCGCGGGCTGCGTTTGCATACAACACCAGGAACGCCCAACAAAAGCGAACCGAGAAAACTATCACTTGCGT
>NC_137492.1:14925404-14927775 GCF_963082875.1 Corella eumyota | reverse complement strand
GACTCGCGAGCCGAGTGGTCCACCGCCAAGAGCCATCGTTTGTTTGTTTGCTTTTCGCTCTTCGATTCCTAACCTCGATTCGCCATCCGGTTGAAAAAATCGCGTGACGCCGAGCGGGTCGCGGTCGCAACAAATAGTGCGACAAGCCCGCGCACCGCATGAAGCCTTCGGGCACTCGACGCCGACAAAACAAGTTCCTGATCGCGGGGCGGCGGACGCGCCGAGGCACGTCGCCGTCCCGGTGTTTGCTCTTTCGCTCTTCGATTTTTTTTCTCGCGCTAATGATCCTTCCGCAGGTTCACCTACGGAAACCTTGTTACGACTTTTACTTCCTCTAAGTAATCAAGTTAGATCGTCTTTTCGGGCCAAGACCCAACCGTCGCCAGTCGAGCCCGGGCCCAATCGGAGGACCTCACTAAACCATTCAATCGGTAGTAGCGACGGGCGGTGTGTACAAAGGGCAGGGACGTAATCAACGCGAGCTAATGACTCGCGCTTACTGGGAATTCCTCGTTCAAGCGAAATAATTTCAATTCTCTATCCCTAGCACGACCGGGGTTCATCGGGTTACCCAGACCTTTCGGCCAAGGCGAACACACGTTGATCCGGTCAGTGTAGCGCGCGTGCGGCCCCGAACATCTAAGGGCATCACAGACCTGTTATTGCTCAATCTCGTATGGCTAAACGCCACTAGTCCCTCTAAGAAGTTAAACGCCGGCCGGGAAGGCCGCGTAACTATTTAGCAAGCCAGAGTCTCGTTCGTTATCGGAATTAACCAGACAAATCGCTCCACCAACTAAGAACGGCCATGCACCACCACCCACAGAATCATGAAAGAGCTCTCAATCTGTCAATCCTCGCTGTGTCCGGGCCGGGTGAGATTTCCCGTGTTGAGTCAAATTAAGCCGCAGGCTCCACTCCTGGTGGTGCCCTTCCGTCAATTCCTTTAAGTTTCAGCTTTGCAACCATACTTCCCCCGGAACCCAAAGACTTTGGTTTCCCGCAAGCTGCCGGAAAGGTCGTCAAAATAACGCCCCCCGATCGCTAGTTGGCATCGTTTATAGTCAGAACTAGGACGGTATCTGATCGTCTTCGAACCTCTGACTTTCGCTCTTGATTAAAGAAAACATTCTTGGCAAATGCTTTCGCAGTCGTTCGTCTTGCGCCGATCCAAGAATTTCACCTCTAACGGCACAGTACGAATGCCCCCGTCCGTCCCTCTTAATCATTACCTCGCGCTCCGAAAACCAACAAAAAAGAACCGAGGTCCTATTTCATTATTCCATGCAACACTATCCAGGCGAAGCGCCTGCTTTGAACACTCTAATTTTTTCAAGGTAAACGTCCCGGCCGCCGCCGACACTCAGTCAAGAGCACCGACGGAAAACCGGAGGTAAAGCCAGAACGAACAGTGCACGCCTTGCGACGGACCGAACGCCTGCGCCCAAAATCCAACTACGAGCTTTTTAACCGCAACAACTTAAATATACACTTTTGGAGCTGGAATTACCGCGGCTGCTGGCACCAGACTTGCCCTCCAATGGATACTCGTTAAAATTTTTACAGTGTACTCATTCCAATTACAGGGCCTCGTTAGAGTCCTGTATCGTTATTTTTCGTCACTACCTCCCCGCGTCGGGAATGGGTAATTTGCGCGCCTGCTGCCTTCCTTGGATGTGGTAGCCGTTTCTCAGGCTCCCTCTCCGGAATCGAACCCTGATTCCCCGTTACCCGTAAGAACCTCGGTAGGCAGATACCGTACCGACGAAAGTTGATAGGGCAGACACTTGAATGATCCGTCGCCGGTGCAAGACCGTGCGATCAGCAAAGTTATCCCGAGTCGCCAACAAGACGAGCCGAAGCCCGGCAGGTTTTTGATATGATAAAGGCGCGCCTCCCGCAAGGTCGGCGCTTTTTGCATGTATTAGCTCTAGAATTACCACAGTTATCCAAGTAAAATTTACGATCAAATGAATCACGACTGATTTAATGAGCCATTCGCAGTTTTACCGAACGCAAGTTCGTACTGAGACATGCATGGCTTAATCTTTGAGACAAGCATATGACTACTGGCAGGATCAACCAGGTAACTATCGGCCGACAAAATACGCGAACGGAGTCTTTCGCTTTCCCCGTCGCGGTATCGCACTGTATTACTCGATCACTATTTTTGCTTAGCTCCTCAAACCCGGCGTAAGCCGCGATCTGGACGCCGTCGACACCGGCCAGACGCTCTTTCGGGCGAAGCCGCGCGCGGGCTGCGTTTGCATACAACACCAGGAACGCCCAACAAAAGCGAACCGAGAAAACTATCACTTGCGTGCGCACCGGCCACCGCAACTACGGCCCAAGGCCGTGGTCGCGCGCCGAA
>NC_137492.1:14673884-14676384 GCF_963082875.1 Corella eumyota | reverse complement strand
ATTTAGCAAGCCAGAGTCTCGTTCGTTATCGGAATTAACCAGACAAATCGCTCCACCAACTAAGAACGGCCATGCACCACCACCCACAGAATCATGAAAGAGCTCTCAATCTGTCAATCCTCGCTGTGTCCGGGCCGGGTGAGATTTCCCGTGTTGAGTCAAATTAAGCCGCAGGCTCCACTCCTGGTGGTGCCCTTCCGTCAATTCCTTTAAGTTTCAGCTTTGCAACCATACTTCCCCCGGAACCCAAAGACTTTGGTTTCCCGCAAGCTGCCGGAGAGGTCGTCAAAATAACGCCCCCCGATCGCTAGTTGGCATCGTTTATAGTCAGAACTAGGACGGTATCTGATCGTCTTCGAACCTCTGACTTTCGCTCTTGATTAAAGAAAACATTCTTGGCAAATGCTTTCGCAGTCGTTCGTCTTGCGCCGATCCAAGAATTTCACCTCTAACGGCACAGTACGAATGCCCCCGTCCGTCCCTCTTAATCATTACCTCGCGCTCCGAAAACCAACAAAAAAGAACCGAGGTCCTATTTCATTATTCCATGCAACACTATCCAGGCGAAGCGCCTGCTTTGAACACTCTAATTTTTTCAAGGTAAACGTCCCGGCCGCCGCCGACACTCAGTCAAGAGCACCGACGGAAAACCGGAGGTAAAGCCAGAACGAACAGTGCACGCCTTGCGACGGACCGAACGCCTGCGCCCAAAATCCAACTACGAGCTTTTTAACCGCAACAACTTAAATATACACTTTTGGAGCTGGAATTACCGCGGCTGCTGGCACCAGACTTGCCCTCCAATGGATACTCGTTAAAATTTTTACAGTGTACTCATTCCAATTACAGGGCCTCGTTAGAGTCCTGTATCGTTATTTTTCGTCACTACCTCCCCGCGTCGGGAATGGGTAATTTGCGCGCCTGCTGCCTTCCTTGGATGTGGTAGCCGTTTCTCAGGCTCCCTCTCCGGAATCGAACCCTGATTCCCCGTTACCCGTAAGAACCTCGGTAGGCAGATACCGTACCGACGAAAGTTGATAGGGCAGACACTTGAATGATCCGTCGCCGGTGCAAGACCGTGCGATCAGCAAAGTTATCCCGAGTCGCCAACAAGACGAGCCGAAGCCCGGCAGGTTTTTGATATGATAAAGGCGCGCCTCCCGCAAGGTCGGCGCTTTTTGCATGTATTAGCTCTAGAATTACCACAGTTATCCAAGTAAAATTTACGATCAAATGAATCACGACTGATTTAATGAGCCATTCGCAGTTTTACCGTACGCAAGTTCGTACTGAGACATGCATGGCTTAATCTTTGAGACAAGCATATGACTACTGGCAGGATCAACCAGGTAACTATCGGCCGACAAAATACGCGAACGGAGTCTTTCGCTTTCCCCGTCGCGGTATCGCACTGTATTACTCAATCACTATTTTTGCTTAGCTCCTCAAACCCGGCGTAAGCCGCGATCTGGACGCCGTCGACACCGGCCAGACGCCCTTTCGGGCGAAGCCGCGCGCGGGCTGCGTTTGCATACAACACCAGGAACGCCCAACAAAAGCGAACCGAGAAAACTATCACTTGCGTGCGCACCGGCCACCGCAACTACGGCCCGAGGCCGTGGTCGCGCGCCGAAACACAAACTCGTATTTGCTACTTAATTTTTTCCGTCCAACGTTCAGAGCCTCGCTGCTAGCTACGACGCCTTCGCGGGTCAGCATCAAGTCTGCCCAAAAGCGCACATCGCCTGCACGACACCACATCGTTTTGTCACCAAATACCTTCAACCGACAACCGCATCGCCAATTTGCTCATTTCGCCACAACGACGTCTTCCCTCATAGTATACAGGGAAGCTGGTCTCGCGACAAAGGTAGCAAACTTGTCGAATTTCGACAATTTTCCAAAACGTGCGTTTCTGTGCGGGAAATTGTTCATCGGGCGTCGGCCGATGTCGTGCGTCTTTGTCCGGGCGATTTTCGAAAGTCGCCGGACTTGTGTTTTTTACGCGCGCGCCGGTGGGCTGGTCTCGCGACAAAGGTAGCAAACATGTCGAATTTCGACAATTTTCCAAAACGTGCGTTTCTGTGCGGGAAATTGTTCATCGGGCGTCGGCCGATGTCGTGCGTCTTTGTCCGGGCGATTTTCGAAAGTCGCCGGACTTGTGTTTTTTACGCGCGCGCCGGTGGGCTGGTCTCGCGACAAAGGTAGCAAACATGTCGAATTTCGACAATTTTCCAAAACGTGCGTTTCTGTGCGGGAAATTGTTCATCGGGCGTCGGCCGATGTCGTGCGTCTTTGTCCGGGCGATTTTCGAAAGTCGCCGGACTTGTGTTTTTTACGCGCGCGCCGGTGGGCTGGTCTCGCGACAAAGGTAGCAAACATGTCGAATTTCGACAATTTTCCAAAACGTGCGTTTCTGTGCGGGAAATTGTTTATCGGGCGTCGGCCGATGTCGTGCGCCTTTGCCCGGGCGATTTTCGAAAGTCGCCGGACTTGTGTT
>NC_137492.1:14671346-14673684 GCF_963082875.1 Corella eumyota | reverse complement strand
TACGGAAACCTTGTTACGACTTTTACTTCCTCTAAGTAATCAAGTTAGATCGTCTTTTCGGGCCAAGACCCAACCGTCGCCAGTCGAGCCCGGGCCCAATCGGAGGACCTCACTAAACCATTCAATCGGTAGTAGCGACGGGCGGTGTGTACAAAGGGCAGGGACGTAATCAACGCGAGCTAATGACTCGCGCTTACTGGGAATTCCTCGTTCAAGCGAAATAATTTCAATTCTCTATCCCTAGCACGACCGGGGTTCATCGGGTTACCCAGACCTTTCGGCCAAGGCGAACACACGTTGATCCGGTCAGTGTAGCGCGCGTGCGGCCCCGAACATCTAAGGGCATCACAGACCTGTTATTGCTCAATCTCGTGTGGCTAAACGCCACTAGTCCCTCTAAGAAGTTAAACGCCGGCCGGGAAGGCCGCGTAACTATTTAGCAAGCCAGAGTCTCGTTCGTTATCGGAATTAACCAGACAAATCGCTCCACCAACTAAGAACGGCCATGCACCACCACCCACAGAATCATGAAAGAGCTCTCAATCTGTCAATCCTCGCTGTGTCCGGGCCGGGTGAGATTTCCCGTGTTGAGTCAAATTAAGCCGCAGGCTCCACTCCTGGTGGTGCCCTTCCGTCAATTCCTTTAAGTTTCAGCTTTGCAACCATACTTCCCCCGGAACCCAAAGACTTTGGTTTCCCGCAAGCTGCCGGAGAGGTCGTCAAAATAACGCCCCCCGATCGCTAGTTGGCATCGTTTATAGTCAGAACTAGGACGGTATCTGATCGTCTTCGAACCTCTGACTTTCGCTCTTGATTAAAGAAAACATTCTTGGCAAATGCTTTCGCAGTCGTTCGTCTTGCGCCGATCCAAGAATTTCACCTCTAACGGCACAGTACGAATGCCCCCGTCCGTCCCTCTTAATCATTACCTCGCGCTCCGAAAACCAACAAAAAAGAACCGAGGTCCTATTTCATTATTCCATGCAACACTATCCAGGCGAAGCGCCTGCTTTGAACACTCTAATTTTTTCAAGGTAAACGTCCCGGCCGCCGCCGACACTCAGTCAAGAGCACCGACGGAAAACCGGAGGTAAAGCCAGAACGAACAGTGCACGCCTTGCGACGGACCGAACGCCTGCGCCCAAAATCCAACTACGAGCTTTTTAACCGCAACAACTTAAATATACACTTTTGGAGCTGGAATTACCGCGGCTGCTGGCACCAGACTTGCCCTCCAATGGATACTCGTTAAAATTTTTACAGTGTACTCATTCCAATTACAGGGCCTCGTTAGAGTCCTGTATCGTTATTTTTCGTCACTACCTCCCCGCGTCGGGAATGGGTAATTTGCGCGCCTGCTGCCTTCCTTGGATGTGGTAGCCGTTTCTCAGGCTCCCTCTCCGGAATCGAACCCTGATTCCCCGTTACCCGTAAGAACCTCGGTAGGCAGATACCGTACCGACGAAAGTTGATAGGGCAGACACTTGAATGATCCGTCGCCGGTGCAAGACCGTGCGATCAGCAAAGTTATCCCGAGTCGCCAACAAGACGAGCCGAAGCCCGGCAGGTTTTTGATATGATAAAGGCGCGCCTCCCGCAAGGTCGGCGCTTTTTGCATGTATTAGCTCTAGAATTACCACAGTTATCCAAGTAAAATTTACGATCAAATGAATCACGACTGATTTAATGAGCCATTCGCAGTTTTACCGTACGCAAGTTCGTACTGAGACATGCATGGCTTAATCTTTGAGACAAGCATATGACTACTGGCAGGATCAACCAGGTAACTATCGGCCGACAAAATACGCGAACGGAGTCTTTCGCTTTCCCCGTCGCGGTATCGCACTGTATTACTCAATCACTATTTTTGCTTAGCTCCTCAAACCCGGCGTAAGCCGCGATCTGGACGCCGTCGACACCGGCCAGACGCCCTTTCGGGCGAAGCCGCGCGCGGGCTGCGTTTGCATACAACACCAGGAACGCCCAACAAAAGCGAACCGAGAAAACTATCACTTGCGTGCGCACCGGCCACCGCAACTACGGCCCGAGGCCGTGGTCGCGCGCCGAAACACAAACTCGTATTTGCTACTTAATTTTTTCCGTCCAACGTTCAGAGCCTCGCTGCTAGCTACGACGCCTTCGCGGGTCAGCATCAAGTCTGCCCAAAAGCGCACATCGCCTGCACGACACCACATCGTTTTGTCACCAAATACCTTCAACCGACAACCGCATCGCCAATTTGCTCATTTCGCCACAACGACGTCTTCCCTCATAGTATACAGGGAAGCTGGTCTCGCGACAAAGGTAGCAAACTTGTCGAATTTCGACAATTTTCCAA
>NC_137492.1:14613482-14615982 GCF_963082875.1 Corella eumyota | reverse complement strand
CCAAAACTTTCCACCTTCAACCGAGCGGCGATTGCCCGTCGCCGGGCATACGCACGCGAGCCGAGCCGTCGCGGAGCCGATCCCGCCGGCCGTTGTCGTTTCTGCGACCCTGAGACGGACGCGGTCCCGGGATGAACCCGAGGCCGCAATACGCGTTCAGATCGTCAATGCTCAATGTGTTCTGCAATTCACATTAAATCACGCAGCTTGCTGCGTCCTTCATCGACTCGCGAGCCGAGTGGTCCACCGCCAAGAGCCATCGTTTGTTTGTTTGCTTTTCGCTCTTCGATTCCTAACCTCGATTCGCCATCCGGCTGAAAAAATCGCGTGACGCCGAGCGGGTCGCGGTCGCAACAAATAGTGCGACAAGCCCGCGCACCGCATGAAGCCTTCGGGCACTCGACGCCGACAAAACAAGTTCCTGATCGCGGGGCGGCGGACGCGCCGAGGCACGTCGCCGTCCCGGTGTTTGCTCTTTCGCTCTTCGATTTTTTTTCTCGCGCTAATGATCCTTCCGCAGGTTCACCTACGGAAACCTTGTTACGACTTTTACTTCCTCTAAGTAATCAAGTTAGATCGTCTTTTCGGGCCAAGACCCAACCGTCGCCAGTCGAGCCCGGGCCCAATCGGAGGACCTCACTAAACCATTCAATCGGTAGTAGCGACGGGCGGTGTGTACAAAGGGCAGGGACGTAATCAACGCGAGCTAATGACTCGCGCTTACTGGGAATTCCTCGTTCAAGCGAAATAATTTCAATTCTCTATCCCTAGCACGACCGGGGTTCATCGGGTTACCCAGACCTTTCGGCCAAGGCGAACACACGTTGATCCGGTCAGTGTAGCGCGCGTGCGGCCCCGAACATCTAAGGGCATCACAGACCTGTTATTGCTCAATCTCGTGTGGCTAAACGCCACTAGTCCCTCTAAGAAGTTAAACGCCGGCCGGGAAGGCCGCGTAACTATTTAGCAAGCCAGAGTCTCGTTCGTTATCGGAATTAACCAGACAAATCGCTCCACCAACTAAGAACGGCCATGCACCACCACCCACAGAATCATGAAAGAGCTCTCAATCTGTCAATCCTCGCTGTGTCCGGGCCGGGTGAGATTTCCCGTGTTGAGTCAAATTAAGCCGCAGGCTCCACTCCTGGTGGTGCCCTTCCGTCAATTCCTTTAAGTTTCAGCTTTGCAACCATACTTCCCCCGGAACCCAAAGACTTTGGTTTCCCGCAAGCTGCCGGAGAGGTCGTCAAAATAACGCCCCCCGATCGCTAGTTGGCATCGTTTATAGTCAGAACTAGGACGGTATCTGATCGTCTTCGAACCTCTGACTTTCGCTCTTGATTAAAGAAAACATTCTTGGCAAATGCTTTCGCAGTCGTTCGTCTTGCGCCGATCCAAGAATTTCACCTCTAACGGCACAGTACGAATGCCCCCGTCCGTCCCTCTTAATCATTACCTCGCGCTCCGAAAACCAACAAAAAAGAACCGAGGTCCTATTTCATTATTCCATGCAACACTATCCAGGCGAAGCGCCTGCTTTGAACACTCTAATTTTTTCAAGGTAAACGTCCCGGCCGCCGCCGACACTCAGTCAAGAGCACCGACGGAAAACCGGAGGTAAAGCCAGAACGAACAGTGCACGCCTTGCGACGGACCGAACGCCTGCGCCCAAAATCCAACTACGAGCTTTTTAACCGCAACAACTTAAATATACACTTTTGGAGCTGGAATTACCGCGGCTGCTGGCACCAGACTTGCCCTCCAATGGATACTCGTTAAAATTTTTACAGTGTACTCATTCCAATTACAGGGCCTCGTTAGAGTCCTGTATCGTTATTTTTCGTCACTACCTCCCCGCGTCGGGAATGGGTAATTTGCGCGCCTGCTGCCTTCCTTGGATGTGGTAGCCGTTTCTCAGGCTCCCTCTCCGGAATCGAACCCTGATTCCCCGTTACCCGTAAGAACCTCGGTAGGCAGATACCGTACCGACGAAAGTTGATAGGGCAGACACTTGAATGATCCGTCGCCGGTGCAAGACCGTGCGATCAGCAAAGTTATCCCGAGTCGCCAACAAGACGAGCCGAAGCCCGGCAGGTTTTTGATATGATAAAGGCGCGCCTCCCGCAAGGTCGGCGCTTTTTGCATGTATTAGCTCTAGAATTACCACAGTTATCCAAGTAAAATTTACGATCAAATGAATCACGACTGATTTAATGAGCCATTCGCAGTTTTACCGTACGCAAGTTCGTACTGAGACATGCATGGCTTAATCTTTGAGACAAGCATATGACTACTGGCAGGATCAACCAGGTAACTATCGGCCGACAAAATACGCGAACGGAGTCTTTCGCTTTCCCCGTCGCGGTATCGCACTGTATTACTCAATCACTATTTTTGCTTAGCTCCTCAAACCCGGCGTAAGCCGCGATCTGGACGCCGTCGACACGGCCAGACGCCCTTTCGGGCGAAGCCGCGCGCGGGCTGCGTTTGCATACAACAC
>NC_137492.1:14598266-14600766 GCF_963082875.1 Corella eumyota | reverse complement strand
CGCGCACCGCATGAAGCCTTCGGGCACTCGACGCCGACAAAACAAGTTCCTGATCGCGGGGCGGCGGACGCGCCGAGGCACGTCGCCGTCCCGGTGTTTGCTCTTTCGCTCTTCGATTTTTTTTCTCGCGCTAATGATCCTTCCGCAGGTTCACCTACGGAAACCTTGTTACGACTTTTACTTCCTCTAAGTAATCAAGTTAGATCGTCTTTTCGGGCCAAGACCCAACCGTCGCCAGTCGAGCCCGGGCCCAATCGGAGGACCTCACTAAACCATTCAATCGGTAGTAGCGACGGGCGGTGTGTACAAAGGGCAGGGACGTAATCAACGCGAGCTAATGACTCGCGCTTACTGGGAATTCCTCGTTCAAGCGAAATAATTTCAATTCTCTATCCCTAGCACGACCGGGGTTCATCGGGTTACCCAGACCTTTCGGCCAAGGCGAACACACGTTGATCCGGTCAGTGTAGCGCGCGTGCGGCCCCGAACATCTAAGGGCATCACAGACCTGTTATTGCTCAATCTCGTGTGGCTAAACGCCACTAGTCCCTCTAAGAAGTTAAACGCCGGCCGGGAAGGCCGCGTAACTATTTAGCAAGCCAGAGTCTCGTTCGTTATCGGAATTAACCAGACAAATCGCTCCACCAACTAAGAACGGCCATGCACCACCACCCACAGAATCATGAAAGAGCTCTCAATCTGTCAATCCTCGCTGTGTCCGGGCCGGGTGAGATTTCCCGTGTTGAGTCAAATTAAGCCGCAGGCTCCACTCCTGGTGGTGCCCTTCCGTCAATTCCTTTAAGTTTCAGCTTTGCAACCATACTTCCCCCGGAACCCAAAGACTTTGGTTTCCCGCAAGCTGCCGGAGAGGTCGTCAAAATAACGCCCCCCGATCGCTAGTTGGCATCGTTTATAGTCAGAACTAGGACGGTATCTGATCGTCTTCGAACCTCTGACTTTCGCTCTTGATTAAAGAAAACATTCTTGGCAAATGCTTTCGCAGTCGTTCGTCTTGCGCCGATCCAAGAATTTCACCTCTAACGGCACAGTACGAATGCCCCCGTCCGTCCCTCTTAATCATTACCTCGCGCTCCGAAAACCAACAAAAAAGAACCGAGGTCCTATTTCATTATTCCATGCAACACTATCCAGGCGAAGCGCCTGCTTTGAACACTCTAATTTTTTCAAGGTAAACGTCCCGGCCGCCGCCGACACTCAGTCAAGAGCACCGACGGAAAACCGGAGGTAAAGCCAGAACGAACAGTGCACGCCTTGCGACGGACCGAACGCCTGCGCCCAAAATCCAACTACGAGCTTTTTAACCGCAACAACTTAAATATACACTTTTGGAGCTGGAATTACCGCGGCTGCTGGCACCAGACTTGCCCTCCAATGGATACTCGTTAAAATTTTTACAGTGTACTCATTCCAATTACAGGGCCTCGTTAGAGTCCTGTATCGTTATTTTTCGTCACTACCTCCCCGCGTCGGGAATGGGTAATTTGCGCGCCTGCTGCCTTCCTTGGATGTGGTAGCCGTTTCTCAGGCTCCCTCTCCGGAATCGAACCCTGATTCCCCGTTACCCGTAAGAACCTCGGTAGGCAGATACCGTACCGACGAAAGTTGATAGGGCAGACACTTGAATGATCCGTCGCCGGTGCAAGACCGTGCGATCAGCAAAGTTATCCCGAGTCGCCAACAAGACGAGCCGAAGCCCGGCAGGTTTTTGATATGATAAAGGCGCGCCTCCCGCAAGGTCGGCGCTTTTTGCATGTATTAGCTCTAGAATTACCACAGTTATCCAAGTAAAATTTACGATCAAATGAATCACGACTGATTTAATGAGCCATTCGCAGTTTTACCGTACGCAAGTTCGTACTGAGACATGCATGGCTTAATCTTTGAGACAAGCATATGACTACTGGCAGGATCAACCAGGTAACTATCGGCCGACAAAATACGCGAACGGAGTCTTTCGCTTTCCCCGTCGCGGTATCGCACTGTATTACTCAATCACTATTTTTGCTTAGCTCCTCAAACCCGGCGTAAGCCGCGATCTGGACGCCGTCGACACCGGCCAGACGCCCTTTCGGGCGAAGCCGCGCGCGGGCTGCGTTTGCATACAACACCAGGAACGCCCAACAAAAGCGAACCGAGAAAACTATCACTTGCGTGCGCACCGGCCACCGCAACTACGGCCCGAGGCCGTGGTCGCGCGCCGAAACACAAACTCGTATTTGCTACTTAATTTTTTCCGTCCAACGTTCAGAGCCTCGCTGCTAGCTACGACGCCTTCGCGGGTCAGCATCAAGTCTGCCCAAAAGCGCACATCGCCTGCACGACACCACATCGTTTTGTCACCAAATACCTTCAACCGACAACCGCATCGCCAATTTGCTCATTTCGCCACAACGACGTCTTCCCTCATAGTATACAGGGAAGCTGGTCTCGCGACAAAGGTAGCAAACTTGTCGAATTTCGACAATTTTCCAAAACGTGC
>NC_137492.1:14590202-14593066 GCF_963082875.1 Corella eumyota | reverse complement strand
AGTTTCCTCTGGCCTCAGCCTCTCCAGGCATAGTTCACCATCTTTCGGGTCCCAACGCGGGCGCTCTCGCTCGACCCCTCCGACGCGGCGGACGGGATCGGCCGGTACTGCCGTCGCCGCCGAAGCGGCAAGTTCAAACCTTCGCCGGACCAGGCCGGCATTCACCTTCACTTCGCTCGCGGGTTTCGAACTGCCCCGCAACTCGCGCGCACGTTAGACTCCTTGGTCCGTGTTTCAAGACGGGTCGGAAAGGTGGCTGACATCAGTCGCTGACCCCGTGCGCCCGGACGACAGGCTGACGCGGCGAAACCGAACCGCCTCGGCCCGGCACTGAAAACAGTCCCGGGCCGACGACGGCCCAGCTCGACGCGGGCCCGCGGCCGCCCCCGAGAGGGCGACAGGCGCGGCGAAATCTCTCTCCTCGACCGGGCGTCGGGCGGAACCTGCCGCGCGCCTATAGCACACCGCCGAAGCGGAGTTACCTTGCGCGCGGCCTTTTCGCCGTCGCCCAGCCGGTCGCGACCTTCGCCCGGCGCTAGTGCGCCGCCTTGCCGACGCTCCGCCCGCGCCGCGGCCCGTAAAGGTCCGCGGCAACGCGCGTGCGCCCGCTCGGCGACTGAAAGCGGCCGGACGACCCGACAGGCCTCTCCGTTTGCCCCTCGACGGTTTCGCGTACTTTTTAACTCTCTCTTCAAAGTGCTTTTCAACTTTCCCTCACGGTACTTGTTCGCTATCGGTCTCGCGACAGTATTTAGCCTTAAATGGGGTTTACCACCCGCTTTGGGCTGCATTCCCAAACAACCCGACTCCGAGAAGACGCCGAGCGGTCGAGCGCGCCGCCGCCAAGGGCCTGACACCCGCTCTGGGATAAGGCCTCGATCAGAAGGACTCGGGCGGCGCGGATCGCACGCAAGACGAATTCTTTACGCCACAACTCGGGACCGCTCCTCGTAGCGGCCCGATTCGGCGATGGGCTCTTCCCGCTTCACTCGCCGTTACTGAGGGAATCCTCGTTAGTTTCTCTTCCTCCGCTTAGTAATATGCTTAAATTCAGCGGGTAGCCTCGCCCGATCTCAGGCCGATAAAACTATTTTCGCTCGTCCTTCGAGACGCCGCGCCCTCGCGCGCTCGACTTCCGACACAGCACCGCCCCGCGGCTCCTACTCGCCCTGCGCGAATCGCGACCGACGCGTCGAGGCCCCCAGCTCGAGGTCGACAGCGCCGTCGTTGCGACTCGGGCGGCAAGCGGACGCGGCGCGGCTCGCCGGCCGCCACGCATCGCTGACGCGAGCCCGAATACCAAAACTTTCCACCTTCAACCGAGCGGCGATTGCCCGTCGCCGGGCATACGCACGCGAGCCGAGCCGTCGCGGAGCCGATCCCGCCGGCCGTTGTCGTTTCTGCGACCCTGAGACGGACGCGGTCCCGGGATGAACCCGAGGCCGCAATACGCGTTCAGATCGTCAATGCTCAATGTGTTCTGCAATTCACATTAAATCACGCAGCTTGCTGCGTCCTTCATCGACTCGCGAGCCGAGTGGTCCACCGCCAAGAGCCATCGTTTGTTTGTTTGCTTTTCGCTCTTCGATTCCTAACCTCGATTCGCCATCCGGCTGAAAAAATCGCGTGACGCCGAGCGGGTCGCGGTCGCAACAAATAGTGCGACAAGCCCGCGCACCGCATGAAGCCTTCGGGCACTCGACGCCGACAAAACAAGTTCCTGATCGCGGGGCGGCGGACGCGCCGAGGCACGTCGCCGTCCCGGTGTTTGCTCTTTCGCTCTTCGATTTTTTTTCTCGCGCTAATGATCCTTCCGCAGGTTCACCTACGGAAACCTTGTTACGACTTTTACTTCCTCTAAGTAATCAAGTTAGATCGTCTTTTCGGGCCAAGACCCAACCGTCGCCAGTCGAGCCCGGGCCCAATCGGAGGACCTCACTAAACCATTCAATCGGTAGTAGCGACGGGCGGTGTGTACAAAGGGCAGGGACGTAATCAACGCGAGCTAATGACTCGCGCTTACTGGGAATTCCTCGTTCAAGCGAAATAATTTCAATTCTCTATCCCTAGCACGACCGGGGTTCATCGGGTTACCCAGACCTTTCGGCCAAGGCGAACACACGTTGATCCGGTCAGTGTAGCGCGCGTGCGGCCCCGAACATCTAAGGGCATCACAGACCTGTTATTGCTCAATCTCGTGTGGCTAAACGCCACTAGTCCCTCTAAGAAGTTAAACGCCGGCCGGGAAGGCCGCGTAACTATTTAGCAAGCCAGAGTCTCGTTCGTTATCGGAATTAACCAGACAAATCGCTCCACCAACTAAGAACGGCCATGCACCACCACCCACAGAATCATGAAAGAGCTCTCAATCTGTCAATCCTCGCTGTGTCCGGGCCGGGTGAGATTTCCCGTGTTGAGTCAAATTAAGCCGCAGGCTCCACTCCTGGTGGTGCCCTTCCGTCAATTCCTTTAAGTTTCAGCTTTGCAACCATACTTCCCCCGGAACCCAAAGACTTTGGTTTCCCGCAAGCTGCCGGAGAGGTCGTCAAAATAACGCCCCCCGATCGCTAGTTGGCATCGTTTATAGTCAGAACTAGGACGGTATCTGATCGTCTTCGAACCTCTGACTTTCGCTCTTGATTAAAGAAAACATTCTTGGCAAATGCTTTCGCAGTCGTTCGTCTTGCGCCGATCCAAGAATTTCACCTCTAACGGCACAGTACGAATGCCCCCGTCCGTCCCTCTTAATCATTACCTCGCGCTCCGAAAACCAACAAAAAAGAACCGAGGTCCTATTTCATTATTCCATGCAACACTATCCAGGCGAAGCGCCTGCTTTGAACACTCTAATTTTTTCAAGGTAA
>NC_137492.1:14572702-14575202 GCF_963082875.1 Corella eumyota | reverse complement strand
CGCCGATCCAAGAATTTCACCTCTAACGGCACAGTACGAATGCCCCCGTCCGTCCCTCTTAATCATTACCTCGCGCTCCGAAAACCAACAAAAAAGAACCGAGGTCCTATTTCATTATTCCATGCAACACTATCCAGGCGAAGCGCCTGCTTTGAACACTCTAATTTTTTCAAGGTAAACGTCCCGGCCGCCGCCGACACTCAGTCAAGAGCACCGACGGAAAACCGGAGGTAAAGCCAGAACGAACAGTGCACGCCTTGCGACGGACCGAACGCCTGCGCCCAAAATCCAACTACGAGCTTTTTAACCGCAACAACTTAAATATACACTTTTGGAGCTGGAATTACCGCGGCTGCTGGCACCAGACTTGCCCTCCAATGGATACTCGTTAAAATTTTTACAGTGTACTCATTCCAATTACAGGGCCTCGTTAGAGTCCTGTATCGTTATTTTTCGTCACTACCTCCCCGCGTCGGGAATGGGTAATTTGCGCGCCTGCTGCCTTCCTTGGATGTGGTAGCCGTTTCTCAGGCTCCCTCTCCGGAATCGAACCCTGATTCCCCGTTACCCGTAAGAACCTCGGTAGGCAGATACCGTACCGACGAAAGTTGATAGGGCAGACACTTGAATGATCCGTCGCCGGTGCAAGACCGTGCGATCAGCAAAGTTATCCCGAGTCGCCAACAAGACGAGCCGAAGCCCGGCAGGTTTTTGATATGATAAAGGCGCGCCTCCCGCAAGGTCGGCGCTTTTTGCATGTATTAGCTCTAGAATTACCACAGTTATCCAAGTAAAATTTACGATCAAATGAATCACGACTGATTTAATGAGCCATTCGCAGTTTTACCGTACGCAAGTTCGTACTGAGACATGCATGGCTTAATCTTTGAGACAAGCATATGACTACTGGCAGGATCAACCAGGTAACTATCGGCCGACAAAATACGCGAACGGAGTCTTTCGCTTTCCCCGTCGCGGTATCGCACTGTATTACTCAATCACTATTTTTGCTTAGCTCCTCAAACCCGGCGTAAGCCGCGATCTGGACGCCGTCGACACCGGCCAGACGCCCTTTCGGGCGAAGCCGCGCGCGGGCTGCGTTTGCATACAACACCAGGAACGCCCAACAAAAGCGAACCGAGAAAACTATCACTTGCGTGCGCACCGGCCACCGCAACTACGGCCCGAGGCCGTGGTCGCGCGCCGAAACACAAACTCGTATTTGCTACTTAATTTTTTCCGTCCAACGTTCAGAGCCTCGCTGCTAGCTACGACGCCTTCGCGGGTCAGCATCAAGTCTGCCCAAAAGCGCACATCGCCTGCACGACACCACATCGTTTTGTCACCAAATACCTTCAACCGACAACCGCATCGCCAATTTGCTCATTTCGCCACAACGACGTCTTCCCTCATAGTATACAGGGAAGCTGGTCTCGCGACAAAGGTAGCAAACTTGTCGAATTTCGACAATTTTCCAAAACGTGCGTTTCTGTGCGGGAAATTGTTCATCGGGCGTCGGCCGATGTCGTGCGTCTTTGTCCGGGCGATTTTCGAAAGTCGCCGGACTTGTGTTTTTTACGCGCGCGCCGGTGGGCTGGTCTCGCGACAAAGGTAGCAAACATGTCGAATTTCGACAATTTTCCAAAACGTGCGTTTCTGTGCGGGAAATTGTTCATCGGGCGTCGGCCGATGTCGTGCGTCTTTGTCCGGGCGATTTTCGAAAGTCGCCGGACTTGTGTTTTTTACGCGCGCGCCGGTGGGCTGGTCTCGCGACAAAGGTAGCAAACATGTCGAATTTCGACAATTTTCCAAAACGTGCGTTTCTGTGCGGGAAATTGTTCATCGGGCGTCGGCCGATGTCGTGCGTCTTTGTCCGGGCGATTTTCGAAAGTCGCCGGACTTGTGTTTTTTACGCGCGCGCCGGTGGGCTGGTCTCGCGACAAAGGTAGCAAACATGTCGAATTTCGACAATTTTCCAAAACGTGCGTTTCTGTGCGGGAAATTGTTTATCGGGCGTCGGCCGATGTCGTGCGCCTTTGCCCGGGCGATTTTCGAAAGTCGCCGGACTTGTGTTATTCAAGCTCGAACGGTACTCGACAATTCTTCGAATGGCCTCCGACCTGAGGTCAGAGTCGCAGTAAAACAAACGAAGTACCCCAGAAAAAAGTTGAAAAAAAAAGCAACTCCGACCTGAAGTCGAAGTCGCCGTAAAAAATACCAAGTACTTTGAAAAAAAAGTGGAAAAAAAAAGCAACTCCGACCAGAGGTCGAAGTCGCCGTGCGCCCGCCCGTTCGCGGACAAATCGATAGATCTTGCGGCTTACTCTCAACAAATCGCAGTGAGAATACTGCTCTAGTGATTACGACACCGCGATCTTCATCTAGGTCGTTTGCAAATGATTTAGCACCCCGCCACTCGAGCAGAAAGCTTTACCCGTTTCGGGGCGACGCTTGCCGCGCCCGTGTTAGACAAGTATCCGGCATTGCCAGCGGCCCGGTG
>NC_137492.1:14490027-14492527 GCF_963082875.1 Corella eumyota | reverse complement strand
TGCGATACCGCGACGGGGAAAGCGAAAGACTCCGTTCGCGTATTTTGTCGGCCGATAGTTACCTGGTTGATCCTGCCAGTAGTCATATGCTTGTCTCAAAGATTAAGCCATGCATGTCTCAGTACGAACTTGCGTACGGTAAAACTGCGAATGGCTCATTAAATCAGTCGTGATTCATTTGATCGTAAATTTTACTTGGATAACTGTGGTAATTCTAGAGCTAATACATGCAAAAAGCGCCGACCTTGCGGGAGGCGCGCCTTTATCATATCAAAAACCTGCCGGGCTTCGGCTCGTCTTGTTGGCGACTCGGGATAACTTTGCTGATCGCACGGTCTTGCACCGGCGACGGATCATTCAAGTGTCTGCCCTATCAACTTTCGTCGGTACGGTATCTGCCTACCGAGGTTCTTACGGGTAACGGGGAATCAGGGTTCGATTCCGGAGAGGGAGCCTGAGAAACGGCTACCACATCCAAGGAAGGCAGCAGGCGCGCAAATTACCCATTCCCGACGCGGGGAGGTAGTGACGAAAAATAACGATACAGGACTCTAACGAGGCCCTGTAATTGGTAATGAGTACACTGTAAAAATTTTAACGAGTATCCATTGGAGGGCAAGTCTGGTGCCAGCAGCCGCGGTAATTCCAGCTCCAAAAGTGTATATTTAAGTTGTTGCGGTTAAAAAGCTCGTAGTTGGATTTTGGGCGCAGGCGTTCGGTCCGTCGCAAGGCGTGCACTGTTCGTTCTGGCTTTACCTCCGGTTTTCCGTCGGTGCTCTTGACTGAGTGTCGGCGGCGGCCGGGACGTTTACCTTGAAAAAATTAGAGTGTTCAAAGCAGGCGCTTCGCCTGGATAGTGTTGCATGGAATAATGAAATAGGACCTCGGTTCTTTTTTGTTGGTTTTCGGAGCGCGAGGTAATGATTAAGAGGGACGGACGGGGGCATTCGTACTGTGCCGTTAGAGGTGAAATTCTTGGATCGGCGCAAGACGAACGACTGCGAAAGCATTTGCCAAGAATGTTTTCTTTAATCAAGAGCGAAAGTCAGAGGTTCGAAGACGATCAGATACCGTCCTAGTTCTGACTATAAACGATGCCAACTAGCGATCGGGGGGCGTTATTTTGACGACCTCTCCGGCAGCTTGCGGGAAACCAAAGTCTTTGGGTTCCGGGGGAAGTATGGTTGCAAAGCTGAAACTTAAAGGAATTGACGGAAGGGCACCACCAGGAGTGGAGCCTGCGGCTTAATTTGACTCAACACGGGAAATCTCACCCGGCCCGGACACAGCGAGGATTGACAGATTGAGAGCTCTTTCATGATTCTGTGGGTGGTGGTGCATGGCCGTTCTTAGTTGGTGGAGCGATTTGTCTGGTTAATTCCGATAACGAACGAGACTCTGGCTTGCTAAATAGTTACGCGGCCTTCCCGGCCGGCGTTTAACTTCTTAGAGGGACTAGTGGCGTTTAGCCACACGAGATTGAGCAATAACAGGTCTGTGATGCCCTTAGATGTTCGGGGCCGCACGCGCGCTACACTGACCGGATCAACGTGTGTTCGCCTTGGCCGAAAGGTCTGGGTAACCCGATGAACCCCGGTCGTGCTAGGGATAGAGAATTGAAATTATTTCGCTTGAACGAGGAATTCCCAGTAAGCGCGAGTCATTAGCTCGCGTTGATTACGTCCCTGCCCTTTGTACACACCGCCCGTCGCTACTACCGATTGAATGGTTTAGTGAGGTCCTCCGATTGGGCCCGGGCTCGACTGGCGACGGTTGGGTCTTGGCCCGAAAAGACGATCTAACTTGATTACTTAGAGGAAGTAAAAGTCGTAACAAGGTTTCCGTAGGTGAACCTGCGGAAGGATCATTAGCGCGAGAAAAAAAATCGAAGAGCGAAAGAGCAAACACCGGGACGGCGACGTGCCTCGGCGCGTCCGCCGCCCCGCGATCAGGAACTTGTTTTGTCGGCGTCGAGTGCCCGAAGGCTTCATGCGGTGCGCGGGCTTGTCGCACTATTTGTTGCGACCGCGACCCGCTCGGCGTCACGCGATTTTTTCAGCCGGATGGCGAATCGAGGTTAGGAATCGAAGAGCGAAAAGCAAACAAACAAACGATGGCTCTTGGCGGTGGACCACTCGGCTCGCGAGTCGATGAAGGACGCAGCAAGCTGCGTGATTTAATGTGAATTGCAGAACACATTGAGCATTGACGATCTGAACGCGTATTGCGGCCTCGGGTTCATCCCGGGACCGCGTCCGTCTCAGGGTCGCAGAAACGACAACGGCCGGCGGGATCGGCTCCGCGACGGCTCGGCTCGCGTGCGTATGCCCGGCGACGGGCAATCGCCGCTCGGTTGAAGGTGGAAAGTTTTGGTATTCGGGCTCGCGTCAGCGATGCGTGGCGGCCGGCGAGCCGCGCCGCGTCCGCTTGCCGCCCGAGTCGCAACGACGGCGCTGTCGACCTCGAGCTGGGGGCCTCGACGCGTCGGTCGCGATTCGCG
>NC_137492.1:14421027-14423527 GCF_963082875.1 Corella eumyota | reverse complement strand
GCGGCGATTGCCCGTCGCCGGGCATACGCACGCGAGCCGAGCCGTCGCGGAGCCGATCCCGCCGGCCGTTGTCGTTTCTGCGACCCTGAGACGGACGCGGTCCCGGGATGAACCCGAGGCCGCAATACGCGTTCAGATCGTCAATGCTCAATGTGTTCTGCAATTCACATTAAATCACGCAGCTTGCTGCGTCCTTCATCGACTCGCGAGCCGAGTGGTCCACCGCCAAGAGCCATCGTTTGTTTGTTTGCTTTTCGCTCTTCGATTCCTAACCTCGATTCGCCATCCGGCTGAAAAAATCGCGTGACGCCGAGCGGGTCGCGGTCGCAACAAATAGTGCGACAAGCCCGCGCACCGCATGAAGCCTTCGGGCACTCGACGCCGACAAAACAAGTTCCTGATCGCGGGGCGGCGGACGCGCCGAGGCACGTCGCCGTCCCGGTGTTTGCTCTTTCGCTCTTCGATTTTTTTTCTCGCGCTAATGATCCTTCCGCAGGTTCACCTACGGAAACCTTGTTACGACTTTTACTTCCTCTAAGTAATCAAGTTAGATCGTCTTTTCGGGCCAAGACCCAACCGTCGCCAGTCGAGCCCGGGCCCAATCGGAGGACCTCACTAAACCATTCAATCGGTAGTAGCGACGGGCGGTGTGTACAAAGGGCAGGGACGTAATCAACGCGAGCTAATGACTCGCGCTTACTGGGAATTCCTCGTTCAAGCGAAATAATTTCAATTCTCTATCCCTAGCACGACCGGGGTTCATCGGGTTACCCAGACCTTTCGGCCAAGGCGAACACACGTTGATCCGGTCAGTGTAGCGCGCGTGCGGCCCCGAACATCTAAGGGCATCACAGACCTGTTATTGCTCAATCTCGTGTGGCTAAACGCCACTAGTCCCTCTAAGAAGTTAAACGCCGGCCGGGAAGGCCGCGTAACTATTTAGCAAGCCAGAGTCTCGTTCGTTATCGGAATTAACCAGACAAATCGCTCCACCAACTAAGAACGGCCATGCACCACCACCCACAGAATCATGAAAGAGCTCTCAATCTGTCAATCCTCGCTGTGTCCGGGCCGGGTGAGATTTCCCGTGTTGAGTCAAATTAAGCCGCAGGCTCCACTCCTGGTGGTGCCCTTCCGTCAATTCCTTTAAGTTTCAGCTTTGCAACCATACTTCCCCCGGAACCCAAAGACTTTGGTTTCCCGCAAGCTGCCGGAGAGGTCGTCAAAATAACGCCCCCCGATCGCTAGTTGGCATCGTTTATAGTCAGAACTAGGACGGTATCTGATCGTCTTCGAACCTCTGACTTTCGCTCTTGATTAAAGAAAACATTCTTGGCAAATGCTTTCGCAGTCGTTCGTCTTGCGCCGATCCAAGAATTTCACCTCTAACGGCACAGTACGAATGCCCCCGTCCGTCCCTCTTAATCATTACCTCGCGCTCCGAAAACCAACAAAAAAGAACCGAGGTCCTATTTCATTATTCCATGCAACACTATCCAGGCGAAGCGCCTGCTTTGAACACTCTAATTTTTTCAAGGTAAACGTCCCGGCCGCCGCCGACACTCAGTCAAGAGCACCGACGGAAAACCGGAGGTAAAGCCAGAACGAACAGTGCACGCCTTGCGACGGACCGAACGCCTGCGCCCAAAATCCAACTACGAGCTTTTTAACCGCAACAACTTAAATATACACTTTTGGAGCTGGAATTACCGCGGCTGCTGGCACCAGACTTGCCCTCCAATGGATACTCGTTAAAATTTTTACAGTGTACTCATTCCAATTACAGGGCCTCGTTAGAGTCCTGTATCGTTATTTTTCGTCACTACCTCCCCGCGTCGGGAATGGGTAATTTGCGCGCCTGCTGCCTTCCTTGGATGTGGTAGCCGTTTCTCAGGCTCCCTCTCCGGAATCGAACCCTGATTCCCCGTTACCCGTAAGAACCTCGGTAGGCAGATACCGTACCGACGAAAGTTGATAGGGCAGACACTTGAATGATCCGTCGCCGGTGCAAGACCGTGCGATCAGCAAAGTTATCCCGAGTCGCCAACAAGACGAGCCGAAGCCCGGCAGGTTTTTGATATGATAAAGGCGCGCCTCCCGCAAGGTCGGCGCTTTTTGCATGTATTAGCTCTAGAATTACCACAGTTATCCAAGTAAAATTTACGATCAAATGAATCACGACTGATTTAATGAGCCATTCGCAGTTTTACCGTACGCAAGTTCGTACTGAGACATGCATGGCTTAATCTTTGAGACAAGCATATGACTACTGGCAGGATCAACCAGGTAACTATCGGCCGACAAAATACGCGAACGGAGTCTTTCGCTTTCCCCGTCGCGGTATCGCACTGTATTACTCAATCACTATTTTTGCTTAGCTCCTCAAACCCGGCGTAAGCCGCGATCTGGACGCCGTCGACACCGGCCAGACGCCCTTTCGGGCGAAGCCGCGCGCGGGCTGCGTTTGCATACAACACCAGGAACGCCCAACAAAAGCGAA
>NC_137492.1:14413527-14416027 GCF_963082875.1 Corella eumyota | reverse complement strand
TCGGGCGGCAAGCGGACGCGGCGCGGCTCGCCGGCCGCCACGCATCGCTGACGCGAGCCCGAATACCAAAACTTTCCACCTTCAACCGAGCGGCGATTGCCCGTCGCCGGGCATACGCACGCGAGCCGAGCCGTCGCGGAGCCGATCCCGCCGGCCGTTGTCGTTTCTGCGACCCTGAGACGGACGCGGTCCCGGGATGAACCCGAGGCCGCAATACGCGTTCAGATCGTCAATGCTCAATGTGTTCTGCAATTCACATTAAATCACGCAGCTTGCTGCGTCCTTCATCGACTCGCGAGCCGAGTGGTCCACCGCCAAGAGCCATCGTTTGTTTGTTTGCTTTTCGCTCTTCGATTCCTAACCTCGATTCGCCATCCGGCTGAAAAAATCGCGTGACGCCGAGCGGGTCGCGGTCGCAACAAATAGTGCGACAAGCCCGCGCACCGCATGAAGCCTTCGGGCACTCGACGCCGACAAAACAAGTTCCTGATCGCGGGGCGGCGGACGCGCCGAGGCACGTCGCCGTCCCGGTGTTTGCTCTTTCGCTCTTCGATTTTTTTTCTCGCGCTAATGATCCTTCCGCAGGTTCACCTACGGAAACCTTGTTACGACTTTTACTTCCTCTAAGTAATCAAGTTAGATCGTCTTTTCGGGCCAAGACCCAACCGTCGCCAGTCGAGCCCGGGCCCAATCGGAGGACCTCACTAAACCATTCAATCGGTAGTAGCGACGGGCGGTGTGTACAAAGGGCAGGGACGTAATCAACGCGAGCTAATGACTCGCGCTTACTGGGAATTCCTCGTTCAAGCGAAATAATTTCAATTCTCTATCCCTAGCACGACCGGGGTTCATCGGGTTACCCAGACCTTTCGGCCAAGGCGAACACACGTTGATCCGGTCAGTGTAGCGCGCGTGCGGCCCCGAACAGCTAAGGGCATCACAGACCTGTTATTGCTCAATCTCGTGTGGCTAAACGCCACTAGTCCCTCTAAGAAGTTAAACGCCGGCCGGGAAGGCCGCGTAACTATTTAGCAAGCCAGAGTCTCGTTCGTTATCGGAATTAACCAGACAAATCGCTCCACCAACTAAGAACGGCCATGCACCACCACCCACAGAATCATGAAAGAGCTCTCAATCTGTCAATCCTCGCTGTGTCCGGGCCGGGTGAGATTTCCCGTGTTGAGTCAAATTAAGCCGCAGGCTCCACTCCTGGTGGTGCCCTTCCGTCAATTCCTTTAAGTTTCAGCTTTGCAACCATACTTCCCCCGGAACCCAAAGACTTTGGTTTCCCGCAAGCTGCCGGAGAGGTCGTCAAAATAACGCCCCCCGATCGCTAGTTGGCATCGTTTATAGTCAGAACTAGGACGGTATCTGATCGTCTTCGAACCTCTGACTTTCGCTCTTGATTAAAGAAAACATTCTTGGCAAATGCTTTCGCAGTCGTTCGTCTTGCGCCGATCCAAGAATTTCACCTCTAACGGCACAGTACGAATGCCCCCGTCCGTCCCTCTTAATCATTACCTCGCGCTCCGAAAACCAACAAAAAAGAACCGAGGTCCTATTTCATTATTCCATGCAACACTATCCAGGCGAAGCGCCTGCTTTGAACACTCTAATTTTTTCAAGGTAAACGTCCCGGCCGCCGCCGACACTCAGTCAAGAGCACCGACGGAAAACCGGAGGTAAAGCCAGAACGAACAGTGCACGCCTTGCGACGGACCGAACGCCTGCGCCCAAAATCCAACTACGAGCTTTTTAACCGCAACAACTTAAATATACACTTTTGGAGCTGGAATTACCGCGGCTGCTGGCACCAGACTTGCCCTCCAATGGATACTCGTTAAAATTTTTACAGTGTACTCATTCCAATTACAGGGCCTCGTTAGAGTCCTGTATCGTTATTTTTCGTCACTACCTCCCCGCGTCGGGAATGGGTAATTTGCGCGCCTGCTGCCTTCCTTGGATGTGGTAGCCGTTTCTCAGGCTCCCTCTCCGGAATCGAACCCTGATTCCCCGTTACCCGTAAGAACCTCGGTAGGCAGATACCGTACCGACGAAAGTTGATAGGGCAGACACTTGAATGATCCGTCGCCGGTGCAAGACCGTGCGATCAGCAAAGTTATCCCGAGTCGCCAACAAGACGAGCCGAAGCCCGGCAGGTTTTTGATATGATAAAGGCGCGCCTCCCGCAAGGTCGGCGCTTTTTGCATGTATTAGCTCTAGAATTACCACAGTTATCCAAGTAAAATTTACGATCAAATGAATCACGACTGATTTAATGAGCCATTCGCAGTTTTACCGTACGCAAGTTCGTACTGAGACATGCATGGCTTAATCTTTGAGACAAGCATATGACTACTGGCAGGATCAACCAGGTAACTATCGGCCGACAAAATACGCGAACGGAGTCTTTCGCTTTCCCCGTCGCGGTATCGCACTGTATTACTCAATCACTATTTTTGCTTAGCTCCTCAAACCCGGCGTAAGCCGCGATCTGGAC
>NC_137492.1:14404788-14405827 GCF_963082875.1 Corella eumyota | reverse complement strand
AGGGCCTGACACCCGCTCTGGGATAAGGCCTCGATCAGAAGGACTCGGGCGGCGCGGATCGCACGCAAGACGAATTCTTTACGCCACAACTCGGGACCGCTCCTCGTAGCGGCCCGATTCGGCGATGGGCTCTTCCCGCTTCACTCGCCGTTACTGAGGGAATCCTCGTTAGTTTCTCTTCCTCCGCTTAGTAATATGCTTAAATTCAGCGGGTAGCCTCGCCCGATCTCAGGCCGATAAAACTATTTTCGCTCGTCCTTCGAGACGCCGCGCCCTCGCGCGCTCGACTTCCGACACAGCACCGCCCCGCGGCTCCTACTCGCCCTGCGCGAATCGCGACCGACGCGTCGAGGCCCCCAGCTCGAGGTCGACAGCGCCGTCGTTGCGACTCGGGCGGCAAGCGGACGCGGCGCGCTCGCCGGCCGCCACGCATCGCTGACGCGAGCCCGAATACCAAAACTTTCCACCTTCAACCGAGCGGCGATTGCCCGTCGCCGGGCATACGCACGCGAGCCGAGCCGTCGCGGAGCCGATCCCGCCGGCCGTTGTCGTTTCTGCGACCCTGAGACGGACGCGGTCCCGGGATGAACCCGAGGCCGCAATACGCGTTCAGATCGTCAATGCTCAATGTGTTCTGCAATTCACATTAAATCACGCAGCTTGCTGCGTCCTTCATCGACTCGCGAGCCGAGTGGTCCACCGCCAAGAGCCATCGTTTGTTTGTTTGCTTTTCGCTCTTCGATTCCTAACCTCGATTCGCCATCCGGCTGAAAAAATCGCGTGACGCCGAGCGGGTCGCGGTCGCAACAAATAGTGCGACAAGCCCGCGCACCGCATGAAGCCTTCGGGCACTCGACGCCGACAAAACAAGTTCCTGATCGCGGGGCGGCGGACGCGCCGAGGCACGTCGCCGTCCCGGTGTTTGCTCTTTCGCTCTTCGATTTTTTTTCTCGCGCTAATGATCCTTCCGCAGGTTCACCTACGGAAACCTTGTTACGACTTTTACTTCCTCTAAGTAATCAAGTTAGATCGTCTTTTC
>NC_137492.1:14362126-14363285 GCF_963082875.1 Corella eumyota | reverse complement strand
CTTTAAGTTTCAGCTTTGCAACCATACTTCCCCCGGAACCCAAAGACTTTGGTTTCCCGCAAGCTGCCGGAGAGGTCGTCAAAATAACGCCCCCCGATCGCTAGTTGGCATCGTTTATAGTCAGAACTAGGACGGTATCTGATCGTCTTCGAACCTCTGACTTTCGCTCTTGATTAAAGAAAACATTCTTGGCAAATGCTTTCGCAGTCGTTCGTCTTGCGCCGATCCAAGAATTTCACCTCTAACGGCACAGTACGAATGCCCCCGTCCGTCCCTCTTAATCATTACCTCGCGCTCCGAAAACCAACAAAAAAGAACCGAGGTCCTATTTCATTATTCCATGCAACACTATCCAGGCGAAGCGCCTGCTTTGAACACTCTAATTTTTTCAAGGTAAACGTCCCGGCCGCCGCCGACACTCAGTCAAGAGCACCGACGGAAAACCGGAGGTAAAGCCAGAACGAACAGTGCACGCCTTGCGACGGACCGAACGCCTGCGCCCAAAATCCAACTACGAGCTTTTTAACCGCAACAACTTAAATATACACTTTTGGAGCTGGAATTACCGCGGCTGCTGGCACCAGACTTGCCCTCCAATGGATACTCGTTAAAATTTTTACAGTGTACTCATTCCAATTACAGGGCCTCGTTAGAGTCCTGTATCGTTATTTTTCGTCACTACCTCCCCGCGTCGGGAATGGGTAATTTGCGCGCCTGCTGCCTTCCTTGGATGTGGTAGCCGTTTCTCAGGCTCCCTCTCCGGAATCGAACCCTGATTCCCCGTTACCCGTAAGAACCTCGGTAGGCAGATACCGTACCGACGAAAGTTGATAGGGCAGACACTTGAATGATCCGTCGCCGGTGCAAGACCGTGCGATCAGCAAAGTTATCCCGAGTCGCCAACAAGACGAGCCGAAGCCCGGCAGGTTTTTGATATGATAAAGGCGCGCCTCCCGCAAGGTCGGCGCTTTTTGCATGTATTAGCTCTAGAATTACCACAGTTATCCAAGTAAAATTTACGATCAAATGAATCACGACTGATTTAATGAGCCATTCGCAGTTTTACCGTACGCAAGTTCGTACTGAGACATGCATGGCTTAATCTTTGAGACAAGCATATGACTACTGGCAGGATCAACCAGGTAACTATCGGCCGACA
>NC_137492.1:14309378-14311878 GCF_963082875.1 Corella eumyota | reverse complement strand
CTCGCCGGCCGCCACGCATCGCTGACGCGAGCCCGAATACCAAAACTTTCCACCTTCAACCGAGCGGCGATTGCCCGTCGCCGGGCATACGCACGCGAGCCGAGCCGTCGCGGAGCCGATCCCGCCGGCCGTTGTCGTTTCTGCGACCCTGAGACGGACGCGGTCCCGGGATGAACCCGAGGCCGCAATACGCGTTCAGATCGTCAATGCTCAATGTGTTCTGCAATTCACATTAAATCACGCAGCTTGCTGCGTCCTTCATCGACTCGCGAGCCGAGTGGTCCACCGCCAAGAGCCATCGTTTGTTTGTTTGCTTTTCGCTCTTCGATTCCTAACCTCGATTCGCCATCCGGCTGAAAAAATCGCGTGACGCCGAGCGGGTCGCGGTCGCAACAAATAGTGCGACAAGCCCGCGCACCGCATGAAGCCTTCGGGCACTCGACGCCGACAAAACAAGTTCCTGATCGCGGGGCGGCGGACGCGCCGAGGCACGTCGCCGTCCCGGTGTTTGCTCTTTCGCTCTTCGATTTTTTTTCTCGCGCTAATGATCCTTCCGCAGGTTCACCTACGGAAACCTTGTTACGACTTTTACTTCCTCTAAGTAATCAAGTTAGATCGTCTTTTCGGGCCAAGACCCAACCGTCGCCAGTCGAGCCCGGGCCCAATCGGAGGACCTCACTAAACCATTCAATCGGTAGTAGCGACGGGCGGTGTGTACAAAGGGCAGGGACGTAATCAACGCGAGCTAATGACTCGCGCTTACTGGGAATTCCTCGTTCAAGCGAAATAATTTCAATTCTCTATCCCTAGCACGACCGGGGTTCATCGGGTTACCCAGACCTTTCGGCCAAGGCGAACACACGTTGATCCGGTCAGTGTAGCGCGCGTGCGGCCCCGAACATCTAAGGGCATCACAGACCTGTTATTGCTCAATCTCGTGTGGCTAAACGCCACTAGTCCCTCTAAGAAGTTAAACGCCGGCCGGGAAGGCCGCGTAACTATTTAGCAAGCCAGAGTCTCGTTCGTTATCGGAATTAACCAGACAAATCGCTCCACCAACTAAGAACGGCCATGCACCACCACCCACAGAATCATGAAAGAGCTCTCAATCTGTCAATCCTCGCTGTGTCCGGGCCGGGTGAGATTTCCCGTGTTGAGTCAAATTAAGCCGCAGGCTCCACTCCTGGTGGTGCCCTTCCGTCAATTCCTTTAAGTTTCAGCTTTGCAACCATACTTCCCCCGGAACCCAAAGACTTTGGTTTCCCGCAAGCTGCCGGAGAGGTCGTCAAAATAACGCCCCCCGATCGCTAGTTGGCATCGTTTATAGTCAGAACTAGGACGGTATCTGATCGTTTTCGAACCTCTGACTTTCGCTCTTGATTAAAGAAAACATTCTTGGCAAATGCTTTCGCAGTCGTTCGTCTTGCGCCGATCCAAGAATTTCACCTCTAACGGCACAGTACGAATGCCCCCGTCCGTCCCTCTTAATCATTACCTCGCGCTCCGAAAACCAACAAAAAAGAACCGAGGTCCTATTTCATTATTCCATGCAACACTATCCAGGCGAAGCGCCTGCTTTGAACACTCTAATTTTTTCAAGGTAAACGTCCCGGCCGCCGCCGACACTCAGTCAAGAGCACCGACGGAAAACCGGAGGTAAAGCCAGAACGAACAGTGCACGCCTTGCGACGGACCGAACGCCTGCGCCCAAAATCCAACTACGAGCTTTTTAACCGCAACAACTTAAATATACACTTTTGGAGCTGGAATTACCGCGGCTGCTGGCACCAGACTTGCCCTCCAATGGATACTCGTTAAAATTTTTACAGTGTACTCATTCCAATTACAGGGCCTCGTTAGAGTCCTGTATCGTTATTTTTCGTCACTACCTCCCCGCGTCGGGAATGGGTAATTTGCGCGCCTGCTGCCTTCCTTGGATGTGGTAGCCGTTTCTCAGGCTCCCTCTCCGGAATCGAACCCTGATTCCCCGTTACCCGTAAGAACCTCGGTAGGCAGATACCGTACCGACGAAAGTTGATAGGGCAGACACTTGAATGATCCGTCGCCGGTGCAAGACCGTGCGATCAGCAAAGTTATCCCGAGTCGCCAACAAGACGAGCCGAAGCCCGGCAGGTTTTTGATATGATAAAGGCGCGCCTCCCGCAAGGTCGGCGCTTTTTGCATGTATTAGCTCTAGAATTACCACAGTTATCCAAGTAAAATTTACGATCAAATGAATCACGACTGATTTAATGAGCCATTCGCAGTTTTACCGTACGCAAGTTCGTACTGAGACATGCATGGCTTAATCTTTGAGACAAGCATATGACTACTGGCAGGATCAACCAGGTAACTATCGGCCGACAAAATACGCGAACGGAGTCTTTCGCTTTCCCCGTCGCGGTATCGCACTGTATTACTCAATCACTATTTTTGCTTAGCTCCTCAAACCCGGCGTAAGCCGCGATCTGGACGCCGTCGACACCGGCCAGACGCCCTT
>NC_137492.1:14167975-14169694 GCF_963082875.1 Corella eumyota | reverse complement strand
CGACATCGGCCGACGCCCGATGAACAATTTCCCGCACAGAAACGCACGTTTTGGAAAATTGTCGAAATTCGACATGTTTGCTACCTTTGTCGCGAGACCAGCCCACCGGCGCGCGCGTAAAAAACACAAGTCCGGCGACTTTCGAAAATCGCCCGGACAAAGACGCACGACATCGGCCGACGCCCGATGAACAATTTCCCGCACAGAAACGCACGTTTTGGAAAATTGTCGAAATTCGACAAGTTTGCTACCTTTGTCGCGAGACCAGCTTCCCTGTATACTATGAGGGAAGACGTCGTTGTGGCGAAATGAGCAAATTGGCGATGCGGTTGTCGGTTGAAGGTATTTGGTGACAAAACGATGTGGTGTCGTGCAGGCGATGTGCGCTTTTGGGCAGACTTGATGCTGACCCGCGAAGGCGTCGTAGCTAGCAGCGAGGCTCTGAACGTTGGACGGAAAAAATTAAGTAGCAAATACGAGTTTGTGTTTCGGCGCGCGACCACGGCCTCGGGCCGTAGTTGCGGTGGCCGGTGCGCACGCAAGTGATAGTTTTCTCGGTTCGCTTTTGTTGGGCGTTCCTGGTGTTGTATGCAAACGCAGCCCGCGCGCGGCTTCGCCCGAAAGGGCGTCTGGCCGGTGTCGACGGCGTCCAGATCGCGGCTTACGCCGGGTTTGAGGAGCTAAGCAAAAATAGTGATTGAGTAATACAGTGCGATACCGCGACGGGGAAAGCGAAAGACTCCGTTCGCGTATTTTGTCGGCCGATAGTTACCTGGTTGATCCTGCCAGTAGTCATATGCTTGTCTCAAAGATTAAGCCATGCATGTCTCAGTACGAACTTGCGTACGGTAAAACTGCGAATGGCTCATTAAATCAGTCGTGATTCATTTGATCGTAAATTTTACTTGGATAACTGTGGTAATTCTAGAGCTAATACATGCAAAAAGCGCCGACCTTGCGGGAGGCGCGCCTTTATCATATCAAAAACCTGCCGGGCTTCGGCTCGTCTTGTTGGCGACTCGGGATAACTTTGCTGATCGCACGGTCTTGCACCGGCGACGGATCATTCAAGTGTCTGCCCTATCAACTTTCGTCGGTACGGTATCTGCCTACCGAGGTTCTTACGGGTAACGGGGAATCAGGGTTCGATTCCGGAGAGGGAGCCTGAGAAACGGCTACCACATCCAAGGAAGGCAGCAGGCGCGCAAATTACCCATTCCCGACGCGGGGAGGTAGTGACGAAAAATAACGATACAGGACTCTAACGAGGCCCTGTAATTGGAATGAGTACACTGTAAAAATTTTAACGAGTATCCATTGGAGGGCAAGTCTGGTGCCAGCAGCCGCGGTAATTCCAGCTCCAAAAGTGTATATTTAAGTTGTTGCGGTTAAAAAGCTCGTAGTTGGATTTTGGGCGCAGGCGTTCGGTCCGTCGCAAGGCGTGCACTGTTCGTTCTGGCTTTACCTCCGGTTTTCCGTCGGTGCTCTTGACTGAGTGTCGGCGGCGGCCGGGACGTTTACCTTGAAAAAATTAGAGTGTTCAAAGCAGGCGCTTCGCCTGGATAGTGTTGCATGGAATAATGAAATAGGACCTCGGTTCTTTTTTGTTGGTTTTCGGAGCGCGAGGTAATGATTAAGAGGGACGGACGGGGGCATTCGTACTGTGCCGTTAGAGGTGAAATTCTTGGATCGGCGCAAGACGAACGACTGCGAAAGCAT
>NC_137492.1:14143468-14147775 GCF_963082875.1 Corella eumyota | reverse complement strand
TCACCCACTAATAGGGAACGTGAGCTGGGTTTAGACCGTCGTGAGACAGGTTAGTTTTACCCTACTGATAAAGGGTTGTTGCGATAGTAATTCTGCTCAGTACGAGAGGAACCGCAGATTCAGACATTTGGTTCATGTGCTTGGCTGATAAGCCAATGGTGCGAAGCTACCATCTGGGGGATTATGACTGAACGCCTCTAAGTCAGAATCCCGCCTAGGAAGCGACGATAAAGTTGTGTCTTGCCGTCGAGAGGCAAAGTTAGGCGGCCACCGGGCCGCTGGCAATGCCGGATACTTGTCTAACACGGGCGCGGCAAGCGTCGCCCCGAAACGGGTAAAGCTTTCTGCTCGAGTGGCGGGGTGCTAAATCATTTGCAAACGACCTAGATGAAGATCGCGGTGTCGTAATCACTAGAGCAGTATTCTCACTGCGATTTGTTGAGAGTAAGCCGCAAGATCTATCGATTTGTCCGCGAACGGGCGGGCGCACGGCGACTTCGACCTCTGGTCGGAGTTGCTTTTTTTTTCCACTTTTTTTTCAAAGTACTTGGTATTTTTTACGGCGACTTCGACTTCAGGTCGGAGTTGCTTTTTTTTTCAACTTTTTTCTGGGGTACTTCGTTTGTTTTACTGCGACTCTGACCTCAGGTCGGAGGCCATTCGAAGAATTGTCGAGTACCGTTCGAGCTTGAATAACACAAGTCCGGCGACTTTCGAAAATCGCCCGGGCAAAGGCGCACGACATCGGCCGACGCCCGATAAACAATTTCCCGCACAGAAACGCACGTTTTGGAAAATTGTCGAAATTCGACATGTTTGCTACCTTTGTCGCGAGACCAGCCCACCGGCGCGCGCGTAAAAAACACAAGTCCGGCGACTTTCGAAAATCGCCCGGACAAAGACGCACGACATCGGCCGACGCCCGATGAACAATTTCCCGCACAGAAACGCACGTTTTGGAAAATTGTCGAAATTCGACATGTTTGCTACCTTTGTCGCGAGACCAGCCCACCGGCGCGCGCGTAAAAAACACAAGTCCGGCGACTTTCGAAAATCGCCCGGACAAAGACGCACGACATCGGCCGACGCCCGATGAACAATTTCCCGCACAGAAACGCACGTTTTGGAAAATTGTCGAAATTCGACATGTTTGCTACCTTTGTCGCGAGACCAGCCCACCGGCGCGCGCGTAAAAAACACAAGTCCGGCGACTTTCGAAAATCGCCCGGACAAAGACGCACGACATCGGCCGACGCCCGATGAACAATTTCCCGCACAGAAACGCACGTTTTGGAAAATTGTCGAAATTCGACAAGTTTGCTACCTTTGTCGCGAGACCAGCTTCCCTGTATACTATGAGGGAAGACGTCGTTGTGGCGAAATGAGCAAATTGGCGATGCGGTTGTCGGTTGAAGGTATTTGGTGACAAAACGATGTGGTGTCGTGCAGGCGATGTGCGCTTTTGGGCAGACTTGATGCTGACCCGCGAAGGCGTCGTAGCTAGCAGCGAGGCTCTGAACGTTGGACGGAAAAAATTAAGTAGCAAATACGAGTTTGTGTTTCGGCGCGCGACCACGGCCTCGGGCCGTAGTTGCGGTGGCCGGTGCGCACGCAAGTGATAGTTTTCTCGGTTCGCTTTTGTTGGGCGTTCCTGGTGTTGTATGCAAACGCAGCCCGCGCGCGGCTTCGCCCGAAAGGGCGTCTGGCCGGTGTCGACGGCGTCCAGATCGCGGCTTACGCCGGGTTTGAGGAGCTAAGCAAAAATAGTGATTGAGTAATACAGTGCGATACCGCGACGGGGAAAGCGAAAGACTCCGTTCGCGTATTTTGTCGGCCGATAGTTACCTGGTTGATCCTGCCAGTAGTCATATGCTTGTCTCAAAGATTAAGCCATGCATGTCTCAGTACGAACTTGCGTACGGTAAAACTGCGAATGGCTCATTAAATCAGTCGTGATTCATTTGATCGTAAATTTTACTTGGATAACTGTGGTAATTCTAGAGCTAATACATGCAAAAAGCGCCGACCTTGCGGGAGGCGCGCCTTTATCATATCAAAAACCTGCCGGGCTTCGGCTCGTCTTGTTGGCGACTCGGGATAACTTTGCTGATCGCACGGTCTTGCACCGGCGACGGATCATTCAAGTGTCTGCCCTATCAACTTTCGTCGGTACGGTATCTGCCTACCGAGGTTCTTACGGGTAACGGGGAATCAGGGTTCGATTCCGGAGAGGGAGCCTGAGAAACGGCTACCACATCCAAGGAAGGCAGCAGGCGCGCAAATTACCCATTCCCGACGCGGGGAGGTAGTGACGAAAAATAACGATACAGGACTCTAACGAGGCCCTGTAATTGGAATGAGTACACTGTAAAAATTTTAACGAGTATCCATTGGAGGGCAAGTCTGGTGCCAGCAGCCGCGGTAATTCCAGCTCCAAAAGTGTATATTTAAGTTGTTGCGGTTAAAAAGCTCGTAGTTGGATTTTGGGCGCAGGCGTTCGGTCCGTCGCAAGGCGTGCACTGTTCGTTCTGGCTTTACCTCCGGTTTTCCGTCGGTGCTCTTGACTGAGTGTCGGCGGCGGCCGGGACGTTTACCTTGAAAAAATTAGAGTGTTCAAAGCAGGCGCTTCGCCTGGATAGTGTTGCATGGAATAATGAAATAGGACCTCGGTTCTTTTTTGTTGGTTTTCGGAGCGCGAGGTAATGATTAAGAGGGACGGACGGGGGCATTCGTACTGTGCCGTTAGAGGTGAAATTCTTGGATCGGCGCAAGACGAACGACTGCGAAAGCATTTGCCAAGAATGTTTTCTTTAATCAAGAGCGAAAGTCAGAGGTTCGAAGACGATCAGATACCGTCCTAGTTCTGACTATAAACGATGCCAACTAGCGATCGGGGGGCGTTATTTTGACGACCTCTCCGGCAGCTTGCGGGAAACCAAAGTCTTTGGGTTCCGGGGGAAGTATGGTTGCAAAGCTGAAACTTAAAGGAATTGACGGAAGGGCACCACCAGGAGTGGAGCCTGCGGCTTAATTTGACTCAACACGGGAAATCTCACCCGGCCCGGACACAGCGAGGATTGACAGATTGAGAGCTCTTTCATGATTCTGTGGGTGGTGGTGCATGGCCGTTCTTAGTTGGTGGAGCGATTTGTCTGGTTAATTCCGATAACGAACGAGACTCTGGCTTGCTAAATAGTTACGCGGCCTTCCCGGCCGGCGTTTAACTTCTTAGAGGGACTAGTGGCGTTTAGCCACACGAGATTGAGCAATAACAGGTCTGTGATGCCCTTAGATGTTCGGGGCCGCACGCGCGCTACACTGACCGGATCAACGTGTGTTCGCCTTGGCCGAAAGGTCTGGGTAACCCGATGAACCCCGGTCGTGCTAGGGATAGAGAATTGAAATTATTTCGCTTGAACGAGGAATTCCCAGTAAGCGCGAGTCATTAGCTCGCGTTGATTACGTCCCTGCCCTTTGTACACACCGCCCGTCGCTACTACCGATTGAATGGTTTAGTGAGGTCCTCCGATTGGGCCCGGGCTCGACTGGCGACGGTTGGGTCTTGGCCCGAAAAGACGATCTAACTTGATTACTTAGAGGAAGTAAAAGTCGTAACAAGGTTTCCGTAGGTGAACCTGCGGAAGGATCATTAGCGCGAGAAAAAAAATCGAAGAGCGAAAGAGCAAACACCGGGACGGCGACGTGCCTCGGCGCGTCCGCCGCCCCGCGATCAGGAACTTGTTTTGTCGGCGTCGAGTGCCCGAAGGCTTCATGCGGTGCGCGGGCTTGTCGCACTATTTGTTGCGACCGCGACCCGCTCGGCGTCACGCGATTTTTTCAGCCGGATGGCGAATCGAGGTTAGGAATCGAAGAGCGAAAAGCAAACAAACAAACGATGGCTCTTGGCGGTGGACCACTCGGCTCGCGAGTCGATGAAGGACGCAGCAAGCTGCGTGATTTAATGTGAATTGCAGAACACATTGAGCATTGACGATCTGAACGCGTATTGCGGCCTCGGGTTCATCCCGGGACCGCGTCCGTCTCAGGGTCGCAGAAACGACAACGGCCGGCGGGATCGGCTCCGCGACGGCTCGGCTCGCGTGCGTATGCCCGGCGACGGGCAATCGCCGCTCGGTTGAAGGTGGAAAGTTTTGGTATTCGGGCTCGCGTCAGCGATGCGTGGCGGCCGGCGAGCCGCGCCGCGTCCGCTTGCCGCCCGAGTCGCAACGACGGCGCTGTCGACCTCGAGCTGGGGGCCTCGACGCGTCGGTCGCGATTCGCGCAGGGCGAGTAGGAGCCGCGGGGCG
>NC_137492.1:14135968-14138468 GCF_963082875.1 Corella eumyota | reverse complement strand
GCGTCCAGATCGCGGCTTACGCCGGGTTTGAGGAGCTAAGCAAAAATAGTGATTGAGTAATACAGTGCGATACCGCGACGGGGAAAGCGAAAGACTCCGTTCGCGTATTTTGTCGGCCGATAGTTACCTGGTTGATCCTGCCAGTAGTCATATGCTTGTCTCAAAGATTAAGCCATGCATGTCTCAGTACGAACTTGCGTACGGTAAAACTGCGAATGGCTCATTAAATCAGTCGTGATTCATTTGATCGTAAATTTTACTTGGATAACTGTGGTAATTCTAGAGCTAATACATGCAAAAAGCGCCGACCTTGCGGGAGGCGCGCCTTTATCATATCAAAAACCTGCCGGGCTTCGGCTCGTCTTGTTGGCGACTCGGGATAACTTTGCTGATCGCACGGTCTTGCACCGGCGACGGATCATTCAAGTGTCTGCCCTATCAACTTTCGTCGGTACGGTATCTGCCTACCGAGGTTCTTACGGGTAACGGGGAATCAGGGTTCGATTCCGGAGAGGGAGCCTGAGAAACGGCTACCACATCCAAGGAAGGCAGCAGGCGCGCAAATTACCCATTCCCGACGCGGGGAGGTAGTGACGAAAAATAACGATACAGGACTCTAACGAGGCCCTGTAATTGGAATGAGTACACTGTAAAAATTTTAACGAGTATCCATTGGAGGGCAAGTCTGGTGCCAGCAGCCGCGGTAATTCCAGCTCCAAAAGTGTATATTTAAGTTGTTGCGGTTAAAAAGCTCGTAGTTGGATTTTGGGCGCAGGCGTTCGGTCCGTCGCAAGGCGTGCACTGTTCGTTCTGGCTTTACCTCCGGTTTTCCGTCGGTGCTCTTGACTGAGTGTCGGCGGCGGCCGGGACGTTTACCTTGAAAAAATTAGAGTGTTCAAAGCAGGCGCTTCGCCTGGATAGTGTTGCATGGAATAATGAAATAGGACCTCGGTTCTTTTTTGTTGGTTTTCGGAGCGCGAGGTAATGATTAAGAGGGACGGACGGGGGCATTCGTACTGTGCCGTTAGAGGTGAAATTCTTGGATCGGCGCAAGACGAACGACTGCGAAAGCATTTGCCAAGAATGTTTTCTTTAATCAAGAGCGAAAGTCAGAGGTTCGAAGACGATCAGATACCGTCCTAGTTCTGACTATAAACGATGCCAACTAGCGATCGGGGGGCGTTATTTTGACGACCTCTCCGGCAGCTTGCGGGAAACCAAAGTCTTTGGGTTCCGGGGGAAGTATGGTTGCAAAGCTGAAACTTAAAGGAATTGACGGAAGGGCACCACCAGGAGTGGAGCCTGCGGCTTAATTTGACTCAACACGGGAAATCTCACCCGGCCCGGACACAGCGAGGATTGACAGATTGAGAGCTCTTTCATGATTCTGTGGGTGGTGGTGCATGGCCGTTCTTAGTTGGTGGAGCGATTTGTCTGGTTAATTCCGATAACGAACGAGACTCTGGCTTGCTAAATAGTTACGCGGCCTTCCCGGCCGGCGTTTAACTTCTTAGAGGGACTAGTGGCGTTTAGCCACACGAGATTGAGCAATAACAGGTCTGTGATGCCCTTAGATGTTCGGGGCCGCACGCGCGCTACACTGACCGGATCAACGTGTGTTCGCCTTGGCCGAAAGGTCTGGGTAACCCGATGAACCCCGGTCGTGCTAGGGATAGAGAATTGAAATTATTTCGCTTGAACGAGGAATTCCCAGTAAGCGCGAGTCATTAGCTCGCGTTGATTACGTCCCTGCCCTTTGTACACACCGCCCGTCGCTACTACCGATTGAATGGTTTAGTGAGGTCCTCCGATTGGGCCCGGGCTCGACTGGCGACGGTTGGGTCTTGGCCCGAAAAGACGATCTAACTTGATTACTTAGAGGAAGTAAAAGTCGTAACAAGGTTTCCGTAGGTGAACCTGCGGAAGGATCATTAGCGCGAGAAAAAAAATCGAAGAGCGAAAGAGCAAACACCGGGACGGCGACGTGCCTCGGCGCGTCCGCCGCCCCGCGATCAGGAACTTGTTTTGTCGGCGTCGAGTGCCCGAAGGCTTCATGCGGTGCGCGGGCTTGTCGCACTATTTGTTGCGACCGCGACCCGCTCGGCGTCACGCGATTTTTTCAGCCGGATGGCGAATCGAGGTTAGGAATCGAAGAGCGAAAAGCAAACAAACAAACGATGGCTCTTGGCGGTGGACCACTCGGCTCGCGAGTCGATGAAGGACGCAGCAAGCTGCGTGATTTAATGTGAATTGCAGAACACATTGAGCATTGACGATCTGAACGCGTATTGCGGCCTCGGGTTCATCCCGGGACCGCGTCCGTCTCAGGGTCGCAGAAACGACAACGGCCGGCGGGATCGGCTCCGCGACGGCTCGGCTCGCGTGCGTATGCCCGGCGACGGGCAATCGCCGCTCGGTTGAAGGTGGAAAGTTTTGGTATTCGGGCTCGCGTCAGCGATGCGTGGCGGCCGGCGAGCCGCGCCGCGTCCGCTTGCCGCCC
>NC_137492.1:14128468-14130968 GCF_963082875.1 Corella eumyota | reverse complement strand
CGGTTCGCTTTTGTTGGGCGTTCCTGGTGTTGTATGCAAACGCAGCCCGCGCGCGGCTTCGCCCGAAAGGGCGTCTGGCCGGTGTCGACGGCGTCCAGATCGCGGCTTACGCCGGGTTTGAGGAGCTAAGCAAAAATAGTGATTGAGTAATACAGTGCGATACCGCGACGGGGAAAGCGAAAGACTCCGTTCGCGTATTTTGTCGGCCGATAGTTACCTGGTTGATCCTGCCAGTAGTCATATGCTTGTCTCAAAGATTAAGCCATGCATGTCTCAGTACGAACTTGCGTACGGTAAAACTGCGAATGGCTCATTAAATCAGTCGTGATTCATTTGATCGTAAATTTTACTTGGATAACTGTGGTAATTCTAGAGCTAATACATGCAAAAAGCGCCGACCTTGCGGGAGGCGCGCCTTTATCATATCAAAAACCTGCCGGGCTTCGGCTCGTCTTGTTGGCGACTCGGGATAACTTTGCTGATCGCACGGTCTTGCACCGGCGACGGATCATTCAAGTGTCTGCCCTATCAACTTTCGTCGGTACGGTATCTGCCTACCGAGGTTCTTACGGGTAACGGGGAATCAGGGTTCGATTCCGGAGAGGGAGCCTGAGAAACGGCTACCACATCCAAGGAAGGCAGCAGGCGCGCAAATTACCCATTCCCGACGCGGGGAGGTAGTGACGAAAAATAACGATACAGGACTCTAACGAGGCCCTGTAATTGGAATGAGTACACTGTAAAAATTTTAACGAGTATCCATTGGAGGGCAAGTCTGGTGCCAGCAGCCGCGGTAATTCCAGCTCCAAAAGTGTATATTTAAGTTGTTGCGGTTAAAAAGCTCGTAGTTGGATTTTGGGCGCAGGCGTTCGGTCCGTCGCAAGGCGTGCACTGTTCGTTCTGGCTTTACCTCCGGTTTTCCGTCGGTGCTCTTGACTGAGTGTCGGCGGCGGCCGGGACGTTTACCTTGAAAAAATTAGAGTGTTCAAAGCAGGCGCTTCGCCTGGATAGTGTTGCATGGAATAATGAAATAGGACCTCGGTTCTTTTTTGTTGGTTTTCGGAGCGCGAGGTAATGATTAAGAGGGACGGACGGGGGCATTCGTACTGTGCCGTTAGAGGTGAAATTCTTGGATCGGCGCAAGACGAACGACTGCGAAAGCATTTGCCAAGAATGTTTTCTTTAATCAAGAGCGAAAGTCAGAGGTTCGAAGACGATCAGATACCGTCCTAGTTCTGACTATAAACGATGCCAACTAGCGATCGGGGGGCGTTATTTTGACGACCTCTCCGGCAGCTTGCGGGAAACCAAAGTCTTTGGGTTCCGGGGGAAGTATGGTTGCAAAGCTGAAACTTAAAGGAATTGACGGAAGGGCACCACCAGGAGTGGAGCCTGCGGCTTAATTTGACTCAACACGGGAAATCTCACCCGGCCCGGACACAGCGAGGATTGACAGATTGAGAGCTCTTTCATGATTCTGTGGGTGGTGGTGCATGGCCGTTCTTAGTTGGTGGAGCGATTTGTCTGGTTAATTCCGATAACGAACGAGACTCTGGCTTGCTAAATAGTTACGCGGCCTTCCCGGCCGGCGTTTAACTTCTTAGAGGGACTAGTGGCGTTTAGCCACACGAGATTGAGCAATAACAGGTCTGTGATGCCCTTAGATGTTCGGGGCCGCACGCGCGCTACACTGACCGGATCAACGTGTGTTCGCCTTGGCCGAAAGGTCTGGGTAACCCGATGAACCCCGGTCGTGCTAGGGATAGAGAATTGAAATTATTTCGCTTGAACGAGGAATTCCCAGTAAGCGCGAGTCATTAGCTCGCGTTGATTACGTCCCTGCCCTTTGTACACACCGCCCGTCGCTACTACCGATTGAATGGTTTAGTGAGGTCCTCCGATTGGGCCCGGGCTCGACTGGCGACGGTTGGGTCTTGGCCCGAAAAGACGATCTAACTTGATTACTTAGAGGAAGTAAAAGTCGTAACAAGGTTTCCGTAGGTGAACCTGCGGAAGGATCATTAGCGCGAGAAAAAAAATCGAAGAGCGAAAGAGCAAACACCGGGACGGCGACGTGCCTCGGCGCGTCCGCCGCCCCGCGATCAGGAACTTGTTTTGTCGGCGTCGAGTGCCCGAAGGCTTCATGCGGTGCGCGGGCTTGTCGCACTATTTGTTGCGACCGCGACCCGCTCGGCGTCACGCGATTTTTTCAGCCGGATGGCGAATCGAGGTTAGGAATCGAAGAGCGAAAAGCAAACAAACAAACGATGGCTCTTGGCGGTGGACCACTCGGCTCGCGAGTCGATGAAGGACGCAGCAAGCTGCGTGATTTAATGTGAATTGCAGAACACATTGAGCATTGACGATCTGAACGCGTATTGCGGCCTCGGGTTCATCCCGGGACCGCGTCCGTCTCAGGGTCGCAGAAACGACAACGGCCGGCGGGATCGGCTCCGCGACGGCTCGGCTCGCGTGCGTATGCCCGGCGACGGGCAATCGC
>NC_137492.1:14014654-14017154 GCF_963082875.1 Corella eumyota | reverse complement strand
CGCTCTTGATTAAAGAAAACATTCTTGGCAAATGCTTTCGCAGTCGTTCGTCTTGCGCCGATCCAAGAATTTCACCTCTAACGGCACAGTACGAATGCCCCCGTCCGTCCCTCTTAATCATTACCTCGCGCTCCGAAAACCAACAAAAAAGAACCGAGGTCCTATTTCATTATTCCATGCAACACTATCCAGGCGAAGCGCCTGCTTTGAACACTCTAATTTTTTCAAGGTAAACGTCCCGGCCGCCGCCGACACTCAGTCAAGAGCACCGACGGAAAACCGGAGGTAAAGCCAGAACGAACAGTGCACGCCTTGCGACGGACCGAACGCCTGCGCCCAAAATCCAACTACGAGCTTTTTAACCGCAACAACTTAAATATACACTTTTGGAGCTGGAATTACCGCGGCTGCTGGCACCAGACTTGCCCTCCAATGGATACTCGTTAAAATTTTTACAGTGTACTCATTCCAATTACAGGGCCTCGTTAGAGTCCTGTATCGTTATTTTTCGTCACTACCTCCCCGCGTCGGGAATGGGTAATTTGCGCGCCTGCTGCCTTCCTTGGATGTGGTAGCCGTTTCTCAGGCTCCCTCTCCGGAATCGAACCCTGATTCCCCGTTACCCGTAAGAACCTCGGTAGGCAGATACCGTACCGACGAAAGTTGATAGGGCAGACACTTGAATGATCCGTCGCCGGTGCAAGACCGTGCGATCAGCAAAGTTATCCCGAGTCGCCAACAAGACGAGCCGAAGCCCGGCAGGTTTTTGATATGATAAAGGCGCGCCTCCCGCAAGGTCGGCGCTTTTTGCATGTATTAGCTCTAGAATTACCACAGTTATCCAAGTAAAATTTACGATCAAATGAATCACGACTGATTTAATGAGCCATTCGCAGTTTTACCGTACGCAAGTTCGTACTGAGACATGCATGGCTTAATCTTTGAGACAAGCATATGACTACTGGCAGGATCAACCAGGTAACTATCGGCCGACAAAATACGCGAACGGAGTCTTTCGCTTTCCCCGTCGCGGTATCGCACTGTATTACTCAATCACTATTTTTGCTTAGCTCCTCAAACCCGGCGTAAGCCGCGATCTGGACGCCGTCGACACCGGCCAGACGCCCTTTCGGGCGAAGCCGCGCGCGGGCTGCGTTTGCATACAACACCAGGAACGCCCAACAAAAGCGAACCGAGAAAACTATCACTTGCGTGCGCACCGGCCACCGCAACTACGGCCCGAGGCCGTGGTCGCGCGCCGAAACACAAACTCGTATTTGCTACTTAATTTTTTCCGTCCAACGTTCAGAGCCTCGCTGCTAGCTACGACGCCTTCGCGGGTCAGCATCAAGTCTGCCCAAAAGCGCACATCGCCTGCACGACACCACATCGTTTTGTCACCAAATACCTTCAACCGACAACCGCATCGCCAATTTGCTCATTTCGCCACAACGACGTCTTCCCTCATAGTATACAGGGAAGCTGGTCTCGCGACAAAGGTAGCAAACTTGTCGAATTTCGACAATTTTCCAAAACGTGCGTTTCTGTGCGGGAAATTGTTCATCGGGCGTCGGCCGATGTCGTGCGTCTTTGTCCGGGCGATTTTCGAAAGTCGCCGGACTTGTGTTTTTTACGCGCGCGCCGGTGGGCTGGTCTCGCGACAAAGGTAGCAAACATGTCGAATTTCGACAATTTTCCAAAACGTGCGTTTCTGTGCGGGAAATTGTTCATCGGGCGTCGGCCGATGTCGTGCGTCTTTGTCCGGGCGATTTTCGAAAGTCGCCGGACTTGTGTTTTTTACGCGCGCGCCGGTGGGCTGGTCTCGCGACAAAGGTAGCAAACATGTCGAATTTCGACAATTTTCCAAAACGTGCGTTTCTGTGCGGGAAATTGTTCATCGGGCGTCGGCCGATGTCGTGCGTCTTTGTCCGGGCGATTTTCGAAAGTCGCCGGACTTGTGTTTTTTACGCGCGCGCCGGTGGGCTGGTCTCGCGACAAAGGTAGCAAACATGTCGAATTTCGACAATTTTCCAAAACGTGCGTTTCTGTGCGGGAAATTGTTTATCGGGCGTCGGCCGATGTCGTGCGCCTTTGCCCGGGCGATTTTCGAAAGTCGCCGGACTTGTGTTATTCAAGCTCGAACGGTACTCGACAATTCTTCGAATGGCCTCCGACCTGAGGTCAGAGTCGCAGTAAAACAAACGAAGTACCCCAGAAAAAAGTTGAAAAAAAAAGCAACTCCGACCTGAAGTCGAAGTCGCCGTAAAAAATACCAAGTACTTTGAAAAAAAAGTGGAAAAAAAAAGCAACTCCGACCAGAGGTCGAAGTCGCCGTGCGCCCGCCCGTTCGCGGACAAATCGATAGATCTTGCGGCTTACTCTCAACAAATCGCAGTGAGAATACTGCTCTAGTGATTACGACACCGCGATCTTCATCTAGGTCGTTTGCAAATGATTTAGCACCCCGCCACTCGAGCAGAAAGCTTTACCCGTTTCGGGG
>NC_137492.1:13801922-13804422 GCF_963082875.1 Corella eumyota | reverse complement strand
TCGCCGGGCATACGCACGCGAGCCGAGCCGTCGCGGAGCCGATCCCGCCGGCCGTTGTCGTTTCTGCGACCCTGAGACGGACGCGGTCCCGGGATGAACCCGAGGCCGCAATACGCGTTCAGATCGTCAATGCTCAATGTGTTCTGCAATTCACATTAAATCACGCAGCTTGCTGCGTCCTTCATCGACTCGCGAGCCGAGTGGTCCACCGCCAAGAGCCATCGTTTGTTTGTTTGCTTTTCGCTCTTCGATTCCTAACCTCGATTCGCCATCCGGCTGAAAAAATCGCGTGACGCCGAGCGGGTCGCGGTCGCAACAAATAGTGCGACAAGCCCGCGCACCGCATGAAGCCTTCGGGCACTCGACGCCGACAAAACAAGTTCCTGATCGCGGGGCGGCGGACGCGCCGAGGCACGTCGCCGTCCCGGTGTTTGCTCTTTCGCTCTTCGATTTTTTTTCTCGCGCTAATGATCCTTCCGCAGGTTCACCTACGGAAACCTTGTTACGACTTTTACTTCCTCTAAGTAATCAAGTTAGATCGTCTTTTCGGGCCAAGACCCAACCGTCGCCAGTCGAGCCCGGGCCCAATCGGAGGACCTCACTAAACCATTCAATCGGTAGTAGCGACGGGCGGTGTGTACAAAGGGCAGGGACGTAATCAACGCGAGCTAATGACTCGCGCTTACTGGGAATTCCTCGTTCAAGCGAAATAATTTCAATTCTCTATCCCTAGCACGACCGGGGTTCATCGGGTTACCCAGACCTTTCGGCCAAGGCGAACACACGTTGATCCGGTCAGTGTAGCGCGCGTGCGGCCCCGAACATCTAAGGGCATCACAGACCTGTTATTGCTCAATCTCGTGTGGCTAAACGCCACTAGTCCCTCTAAGAAGTTAAACGCCGGCCGGGAAGGCCGCGTAACTATTTAGCAAGCCAGAGTCTCGTTCGTTATCGGAATTAACCAGACAAATCGCTCCACCAACTAAGAACGGCCATGCACCACCACCCACAGAATCATGAAAGAGCTCTCAATCTGTCAATCCTCGCTGTGTCCGGGCCGGGTGAGATTTCCCGTGTTGAGTCAAATTAAGCCGCAGGCTCCACTCCTGGTGGTGCCCTTCCGTCAATTCCTTTAAGTTTCAGCTTTGCAACCATACTTCCCCCGGAACCCAAAGACTTTGGTTTCCCGCAAGCTGCCGGAGAGGTCGTCAAAATAACGCCCCCCGATCGCTAGTTGGCATCGTTTATAGTCAGAACTAGGACGGTATCTGATCGTCTTCGAACCTCTGACTTTCGCTCTTGATTAAAGAAAACATTCTTGGCAAATGCTTTCGCAGTCGTTCGTCTTGCGCCGATCCAAGAATTTCACCTCTAACGGCACAGTACGAATGCCCCCGTCCGTCCCTCTTAATCATTACCTCGCGCTCCGAAAACCAACAAAAAAGAACCGAGGTCCTATTTCATTATTCCATGCAACACTATCCAGGCGAAGCGCCTGCTTTGAACACTCTAATTTTTTCAAGGTAAACGTCCCGGCCGCCGCCGACACTCAGTCAAGAGCACCGACGGAAAACCGGAGGTAAAGCCAGAACGAACAGTGCACGCCTTGCGACGGACCGAACGCCTGCGCCCAAAATCCAACTACGAGCTTTTTAACCGCAACAACTTAAATATACACTTTTGGAGCTGGAATTACCGCGGCTGCTGGCACCAGACTTGCCCTCCAATGGATACTCGTTAAAATTTTTACAGTGTACTCATTCCAATTACAGGGCCTCGTTAGAGTCCTGTATCGTTATTTTTCGTCACTACCTCCCCGCGTCGGGAATGGGTAATTTGCGCGCCTGCTGCCTTCCTTGGATGTGGTAGCCGTTTCTCAGGCTCCCTCTCCGGAATCGAACCCTGATTCCCCGTTACCCGTAAGAACCTCGGTAGGCAGATACCGTACCGACGAAAGTTGATAGGGCAGACACTTGAATGATCCGTCGCCGGTGCAAGACCGTGCGATCAGCAAAGTTATCCCGAGTCGCCAACAAGACGAGCCGAAGCCCGGCAGGTTTTTGATATGATAAAGGCGCGCCTCCCGCAAGGTCGGCGCTTTTTGCATGTATTAGCTCTAGAATTACCACAGTTATCCAAGTAAAATTTACGATCAAATGAATCACGACTGATTTAATGAGCCATTCGCAGTTTTACCGTACGCAAGTTCGTACTGAGACATGCATGGCTTAATCTTTGAGACAAGCATATGACTACTGGCAGGATCAACCAGGTAACTATCGGCCGACAAAATACGCGAACGGAGTCTTTCGCTTTCCCCGTCGCGGTATCGCACTGTATTACTCAATCACTATTTTTGCTTAGCTCCTCAAACCCGGCGTAAGCCGCGATCTGGACGCCGTCGACACCGGCCAGACGCCCTTTCGGGCGAAGCCGCGCGCGGGCTGCGTTTGCATACAACACCAGGAACGCCCAACAAAAGCGAACCGAGAAAACTATC
>NC_137492.1:13794422-13796922 GCF_963082875.1 Corella eumyota | reverse complement strand
CGGACGCGGCGCGGCTCGCCGGCCGCCACGCATCGCTGACGCGAGCCCGAATACCAAAACTTTCCACCTTCAACCGAGCGGCGATTGCCCGTCGCCGGGCATACGCACGCGAGCCGAGCCGTCGCGGAGCCGATCCCGCCGGCCGTTGTCGTTTCTGCGACCCTGAGACGGACGCGGTCCCGGGATGAACCCGAGGCCGCAATACGCGTTCAGATCGTCAATGCTCAATGTGTTCTGCAATTCACATTAAATCACGCAGCTTGCTGCGTCCTTCATCGACTCGCGAGCCGAGTGGTCCACCGCCAAGAGCCATCGTTTGTTTGTTTGCTTTTCGCTCTTCGATTCCTAACCTCGATTCGCCATCCGGCTGAAAAAATCGCGTGACGCCGAGCGGGTCGCGGTCGCAACAAATAGTGCGACAAGCCCGCGCACCGCATGAAGCCTTCGGGCACTCGACGCCGACAAAACAAGTTCCTGATCGCGGGGCGGCGGACGCGCCGAGGCACGTCGCCGTCCCGGTGTTTGCTCTTTCGCTCTTCGATTTTTTTTCTCGCGCTAATGATCCTTCCGCAGGTTCACCTACGGAAACCTTGTTACGACTTTTACTTCCTCTAAGTAATCAAGTTAGATCGTCTTTTCGGGCCAAGACCCAACCGTCGCCAGTCGAGCCCGGGCCCAATCGGAGGACCTCACTAAACCATTCAATCGGTAGTAGCGACGGGCGGTGTGTACAAAGGGCAGGGACGTAATCAACGCGAGCTAATGACTCGCGCTTACTGGGAATTCCTCGTTCAAGCGAAATAATTTCAATTCTCTATCCCTAGCACGACCGGGGTTCATCGGGTTACCCAGACCTTTCGGCCAAGGCGAACACACGTTGATCCGGTCAGTGTAGCGCGCGTGCGGCCCCGAACATCTAAGGGCATCACAGACCTGTTATTGCTCAATCTCGTGTGGCTAAACGCCACTAGTCCCTCTAAGAAGTTAAACGCCGGCCGGGAAGGCCGCGTAACTATTTAGCAAGCCAGAGTCTCGTTCGTTATCGGAATTAACCAGACAAATCGCTCCACCAACTAAGAACGGCCATGCACCACCACCCACAGAATCATGAAAGAGCTCTCAATCTGTCAATCCTCGCTGTGTCCGGGCCGGGTGAGATTTCCCGTGTTGAGTCAAATTAAGCCGCAGGCTCCACTCCTGGTGGTGCCCTTCCGTCAATTCCTTTAAGTTTCAGCTTTGCAACCATACTTCCCCCGGAACCCAAAGACTTTGGTTTCCCGCAAGCTGCCGGAGAGGTCGTCAAAATAACGCCCCCCGATCGCTAGTTGGCATCGTTTATAGTCAGAACTAGGACGGTATCTGATCGTCTTCGAACCTCTGACTTTCGCTCTTGATTAAAGAAAACATTCTTGGCAAATGCTTTCGCAGTCGTTCGTCTTGCGCCGATCCAAGAATTTCACCTCTAACGGCACAGTACGAATGCCCCCGTCCGTCCCTCTTAATCATTACCTCGCGCTCCGAAAACCAACAAAAAAGAACCGAGGTCCTATTTCATTATTCCATGCAACACTATCCAGGCGAAGCGCCTGCTTTGAACACTCTAATTTTTTCAAGGTAAACGTCCCGGCCGCCGCCGACACTCAGTCAAGAGCACCGACGGAAAACCGGAGGTAAAGCCAGAACGAACAGTGCACGCCTTGCGACGGACCGAACGCCTGCGCCCAAAATCCAACTACGAGCTTTTTAACCGCAACAACTTAAATATACACTTTTGGAGCTGGAATTACCGCGGCTGCTGGCACCAGACTTGCCCTCCAATGGATACTCGTTAAAATTTTTACAGTGTACTCATTCCAATTACAGGGCCTCGTTAGAGTCCTGTATCGTTATTTTTCGTCACTACCTCCCCGCGTCGGGAATGGGTAATTTGCGCGCCTGCTGCCTTCCTTGGATGTGGTAGCCGTTTCTCAGGCTCCCTCTCCGGAATCGAACCCTGATTCCCCGTTACCCGTAAGAACCTCGGTAGGCAGATACCGTACCGACGAAAGTTGATAGGGCAGACACTTGAATGATCCGTCGCCGGTGCAAGACCGTGCGATCAGCAAAGTTATCCCGAGTCGCCAACAAGACGAGCCGAAGCCCGGCAGGTTTTTGATATGATAAAGGCGCGCCTCCCGCAAGGTCGGCGCTTTTTGCATGTATTAGCTCTAGAATTACCACAGTTATCCAAGTAAAATTTACGATCAAATGAATCACGACTGATTTAATGAGCCATTCGCAGTTTTACCGTACGCAAGTTCGTACTGAGACATGCATGGCTTAATCTTTGAGACAAGCATATGACTACTGGCAGGATCAACCAGGTAACTATCGGCCGACAAAATACGCGAACGGAGTCTTTCGCTTTCCCCGTCGCGGTATCGCACTGTATTACTCAATCACTATTTTTGCTTAGCTCCTCAAACCCGGCGTAAGCCGCGATCTGGACGCCGTCGACACC
>NC_137492.1:13740360-13742860 GCF_963082875.1 Corella eumyota | reverse complement strand
TTAAAGGAATTGACGGAAGGGCACCACCAGGAGTGGAGCCTGCGGCTTAATTTGACTCAACACGGGAAATCTCACCCGGCCCGGACACAGCGAGGATTGACAGATTGAGAGCTCTTTCATGATTCTGTGGGTGGTGGTGCATGGCCGTTCTTAGTTGGTGGAGCGATTTGTCTGGTTAATTCCGATAACGAACGAGACTCTGGCTTGCTAAATAGTTACGCGGCCTTCCCGGCCGGCGTTTAACTTCTTAGAGGGACTAGTGGCGTTTAGCCACACGAGATTGAGCAATAACAGGTCTGTGATGCCCTTAGATGTTCGGGGCCGCACGCGCGCTACACTGACCGGATCAACGTGTGTTCGCCTTGGCCGAAAGGTCTGGGTAACCCGATGAACCCCGGTCGTGCTAGGGATAGAGAATTGAAATTATTTCGCTTGAACGAGGAATTCCCAGTAAGCGCGAGTCATTAGCTCGCGTTGATTACGTCCCTGCCCTTTGTACACACCGCCCGTCGCTACTACCGATTGAATGGTTTAGTGAGGTCCTCCGATTGGGCCCGGGCTCGACTGGCGACGGTTGGGTCTTGGCCCGAAAAGACGATCTAACTTGATTACTTAGAGGAAGTAAAAGTCGTAACAAGGTTTCCGTAGGTGAACCTGCGGAAGGATCATTAGCGCGAGAAAAAAAATCGAAGAGCGAAAGAGCAAACACCGGGACGGCGACGTGCCTCGGCGCGTCCGCCGCCCCGCGATCAGGAACTTGTTTTGTCGGCGTCGAGTGCCCGAAGGCTTCATGCGGTGCGCGGGCTTGTCGCACTATTTGTTGCGACCGCGACCCGCTCGGCGTCACGCGATTTTTTCAGCCGGATGGCGAATCGAGGTTAGGAATCGAAGAGCGAAAAGCAAACAAACAAACGATGGCTCTTGGCGGTGGACCACTCGGCTCGCGAGTCGATGAAGGACGCAGCAAGCTGCGTGATTTAATGTGAATTGCAGAACACATTGAGCATTGACGATCTGAACGCGTATTGCGGCCTCGGGTTCATCCCGGGACCGCGTCCGTCTCAGGGTCGCAGAAACGACAACGGCCGGCGGGATCGGCTCCGCGACGGCTCGGCTCGCGTGCGTATGCCCGGCGACGGGCAATCGCCGCTCGGTTGAAGGTGGAAAGTTTTGGTATTCGGGCTCGCGTCAGCGATGCGTGGCGGCCGGCGAGCCGCGCCGCGTCCGCTTGCCGCCCGAGTCGCAACGACGGCGCTGTCGACCTCGAGCTGGGGGCCTCGACGCGTCGGTCGCGATTCGCGCAGGGCGAGTAGGAGCCGCGGGGCGGTGCTGTGTCGGAAGTCGAGCGCGCGAGGGCGCGGCGTCTCGAAGGACGAGCGAAAATAGTTTTATCGGCCTGAGATCGGGCGAGGCTACCCGCTGAATTTAAGCATATTACTAAGCGGAGGAAGAGAAACTAACGAGGATTCCCTCAGTAACGGCGAGTGAAGCGGGAAGAGCCCATCGCCGAATCGGGCCGCTACGAGGAGCGGTCCCGAGTTGTGGCGTAAAGAATTCGTCTTGCGTGCGATCCGCGCCGCCCGAGTCCTTCTGATCGAGGCCTTATCCCAGAGCGGGTGTCAGGCCCTTGGCGGCGGCGCGCTCGACCGCTCGGCGTCTTCTCGGAGTCGGGTTGTTTGGGAATGCAGCCCAAAGCGGGTGGTAAACCCCATTTAAGGCTAAATACTGTCGCGAGACCGATAGCGAACAAGTACCGTGAGGGAAAGTTGAAAAGCACTTTGAAGAGAGAGTTAAAAAGTACGCGAAACCGTCGAGGGGCAAACGGAGAGGCCTGTCGGGTCGTCCGGCCGCTTTCAGTCGCCGAGCGGGCGCACGCGCGTTGCCGCGGACCTTTACGGGCCGCGGCGCGGGCGGAGCGTCGGCAAGGCGGCGCACTAGCGCCGGGCGAAGGTCGCGACCGGCTGGGCGACGGCGAAAAGGCCGCGCGCAAGGTAACTCCGCTTCGGCGGTGTGCTATAGGCGCGCGGCAGGTTCCGCCCGACGCCCGGTCGAGGAGAGAGATTTCGCCGCGCCTGTCGCCCTCTCGGGGGCGGCCGCGGGCCCGCGTCGAGCTGGGCCGTCGTCGGCCCGGGACTGTTTTCAGTGCCGGGCCGAGGCGGTTCGGTTTCGCCGCGTCAGCCTGTCGTCCGGGCGCACGGGGTCAGCGACTGATGTCAGCCACCTTTCCGACCCGTCTTGAAACACGGACCAAGGAGTCTAACGTGCGCGCGAGTTGCGGGGCAGTTCGAAACCCGCGAGCGAAGTGAAGGTGAATGCCGGCCTGGTCCGGCGAAGGTTTGAACTTGCCGCTTCGGCGGCGACGGCAGTACCGGCCGATCCCGTCCGCCGCGTCGGAGGGGTCGAGCGAGAGCGCCCGCGTTGGGACCCGAAAGATGGTGAACTATGCCTGGAGAGGCTGAGGCCAGAGGAAACTCTGGTGGAGGGCCGTAGCGATTCTGAC
>NC_137492.1:13714268-13716130 GCF_963082875.1 Corella eumyota | reverse complement strand
TTTCGCTCGTCCTTCGAGACGCCGCGCCCTCGCGCGCTCGACTTCCGACACAGCACCGCCCCGCGGCTCCTACTCGCCCTGCGCGAATCGCGACCGACGCGTCGAGGCCCCCAGCTCGAGGTCGACAGCGCCGTCGTTGCGACTCGGGCGGCAAGCGGACGCGGCGCGGCTCGCCGGCCGCCACGCATCGCTGACGCGAGCCCGAATACCAAAACTTTCCACCTTCAACCGAGCGGCGATTGCCCGTCGCCGGGCATACGCACGCGAGCCGAGCCGTCGCGGAGCCGATCCCGCCGGCCGTTGTCGTTTCTGCGACCCTGAGACGGACGCGGTCCCGGGATGAACCCGAGGCCGCAATACGCGTTCAGATCGTCAATGCTCAATGTGTTCTGCAATTCACATTAAATCACGCAGCTTGCTGCGTCCTTCATCGACTCGCGAGCCGAGTGGTCCACCGCCAAGAGCCATCGTTTGTTTGTTTGCTTTTCGCTCTTCGATTCCTAACCTCGATTCGCCATCCGGCTGAAAAAATCGCGTGACGCCGAGCGGGTCGCGGTCGCAACAAATAGTGCGACAAGCCCGCGCACCGCATGAAGCCTTCGGGCACTCGACGCCGACAAAACAAGTTCCTGATCGCGGGGCGGCGGACGCGCCGAGGCACGTCGCCGTCCCGGTGTTTGCTCTTTCGCTCTTCGATTTTTTTTCTCGCGCTAATGATCCTTCCGCAGGTTCACCTACGGAAACCTTGTTACGACTTTTACTTCCTCTAAGTAATCAAGTTAGATCGTCTTTTCGGGCCAAGACCCAACCGTCGCCAGTCGAGCCCGGGCCCAATCGGAGGACCTCACTAAACCATTCAATCGGTAGTAGCGACGGGCGGTGTGTACAAAGGGCAGGGACGTAATCAACGCGAGCTAATGACTCGCGCTTACTGGGAATTCCTCGTTCAAGCGAAATAATTTCAATTCTCTATCCCTAGCACGACCGGGGTTCATCGGGTTACCCAGACCTTTCGGCCAAGGCGAACACACGTTGATCCGGTCAGTGTAGCGCGCGTGCGGCCCCGAACATCTAAGGGCATCACAGACCTGTTATTGCTCAATCTCGTGTGGCTAAACGCCACTAGTCCCTCTAAGAAGTTAAACGCCGGCCGGGAAGGCCGCGTAACTATTTAGCAAGCCAGAGTCTCGTTCGTTATCGGAATTAACCAGACAAATCGCTCCACCAACTAAGAACGGCCATGCACCACCACCCACAGAATCATGAAAGAGCTCTCAATCTGTCAATCCTCGCTGTGTCCGGGCCGGGTGAGATTTCCCGTGTTGAGTCAAATTAAGCCGCAGGCTCCACTCCTGGTGGTGCCCTTCCGTCAATTCCTTTAAGTTTCAGCTTTGCAACCATACTTCCCCCGGAACCCAAAGACTTTGGTTTCCCGCAAGCTGCCGGAGAGGTCGTCAAAATAACGCCCCCCGATCGCTAGTTGGCATCGTTTATAGTCAGAACTAGGACGGTATCTGATCGTCTTCGAACCTCTGACTTTCGCTCTTGATTAAAGAAAACATTCTTGGCAAATGCTTTCGCAGTCGTTCGTCTTGCGCCGATCCAAGAATTTCACCTCTAACGGCACAGTACGAATGCCCCCGTCCGTCCCTCTTAATCATTACCTCGCGCTCCGAAAACCAACAAAAAAGAACCGAGGTCCTATTTCATTATTCCATGCAACACTATCCAGGCGAAGCGCCTGCTTTGAACACTCTAATTTTTTCAAGGTAAACGTCCCGGCCGCCGCCGACACTCAGTCAAGAGCACCGACGGAAAACCGGAGGTAAAGCCAGAACGAACAGTGCACGCCTTGCGACGGA
>NC_137492.1:13391771-13393735 GCF_963082875.1 Corella eumyota | reverse complement strand
CTAAACGCCACTAGTCCCTCTAAGAAGTTAAACGCCGGCCGGGAAGGCCGCGTAACTATTTAGCAAGCCAGAGTCTCGTTCGTTATCGGAATTAACCAGACAAATCGCTCCACCAACTAAGAACGGCCATGCACCACCACCCACAGAATCATGAAAGAGCTCTCAATCTGTCAATCCTCGCTGTGTCCGGGCCGGGTGAGATTTCCCGTGTTGAGTCAAATTAAGCCGCAGGCTCCACTCCTGGTGGTGCCCTTCCGTCAATTCCTTTAAGTTTCAGCTTTGCAACCATACTTCCCCCGGAACCCAAAGACTTTGGTTTCCCGCAAGCTGCCGGAGAGGTCGTCAAAATAACGCCCCCCGATCGCTAGTTGGCATCGTTTATAGTCAGAACTAGGACGGTATCTGATCGTCTTCGAACCTCTGACTTTCGCTCTTGATTAAAGAAAACATTCTTGGCAAATGCTTTCGCAGTCGTTCGTCTTGCGCCGATCCAAGAATTTCACCTCTAACGGCACAGTACGAATGCCCCCGTCCGTCCCTCTTAATCATTACCTCGCGCTCCGAAAACCAACAAAAAAGAACCGAGGTCCTATTTCATTATTCCATGCAACACTATCCAGGCGAAGCGCCTGCTTTGAACACTCTAATTTTTTCAAGGTAAACGTCCCGGCCGCCGCCGACACTCAGTCAAGAGCACCGACGGAAAACCGGAGGTAAAGCCAGAACGAACAGTGCACGCCTTGCGACGGACCGAACGCCTGCGCCCAAAATCCAACTACGAGCTTTTTAACCGCAACAACTTAAATATACACTTTTGGAGCTGGAATTACCGCGGCTGCTGGCACCAGACTTGCCCTCCAATGGATACTCGTTAAAATTTTTACAGTGTACTCATTCCAATTACAGGGCCTCGTTAGAGTCCTGTATCGTTATTTTTCGTCACTACCTCCCCGCGTCGGGAATGGGTAATTTGCGCGCCTGCTGCCTTCCTTGGATGTGGTAGCCGTTTCTCAGGCTCCCTCTCCGGAATCGAACCCTGATTCCCCGTTACCCGTAAGAACCTCGGTAGGCAGATACCGTACCGACGAAAGTTGATAGGGCAGACACTTGAATGATCCGTCGCCGGTGCAAGACCGTGCGATCAGCAAAGTTATCCCGAGTCGCCAACAAGACGAGCCGAAGCCCGGCAGGTTTTTGATATGATAAAGGCGCGCCTCCCGCAAGGTCGGCGCTTTTTGCATGTATTAGCTCTAGAATTACCACAGTTATCCAAGTAAAATTTACGATCAAATGAATCACGACTGATTTAATGAGCCATTCGCAGTTTTACCGTACGCAAGTTCGTACTGAGACATGCATGGCTTAATCTTTGAGACAAGCATATGACTACTGGCAGGATCAACCAGGTAACTATCGGCCGACAAAATACGCGAACGGAGTCTTTCGCTTTCCCCGTCGCGGTATCGCACTGTATTACTCAATCACTATTTTTGCTTAGCTCCTCAAACCCGGCGTAAGCCGCGATCTGGACGCCGTCGACACCGGCCAGACGCCCTTTCGGGCGAAGCCGCGCGCGGGCTGCGTTTGCATACAACACCAGGAACGCCCAACAAAAGCGAACCGAGAAAACTATCACTTGCGTGCGCACCGGCCACCGCAACTACGGCCCGAGGCCGTGGTCGCGCGCCGAAACACAAACTCGTATTTGCTACTTAATTTTTTCCGTCCAACGTTCAGAGCCTCGCTGCTAGCTACGACGCCTTCGCGGGTCAGCATCAAGTCTGCCCAAAAGCGCACATCGCCTGCACGACACCACATCGTTTTGTCACCAAATACCTTCAACCGACAACCGCATCGCCAATTTGCTCATTTCGCCACAACGACGTCTTCCCTCATAGTATACAGGGAAGCTGGTCTCGCGACAAAGGTAGCAAACTTGTCGAATTTCGACAATTTTCCAAAAC
>NC_137492.1:13363884-13366571 GCF_963082875.1 Corella eumyota | reverse complement strand
CGGCCCGGCACTGAAAACAGTCCCGGGCCGACGACGGCCCAGCTCGACGCGGGCCCGCGGCCGCCCCCGAGAGGGCGACAGGCGCGGCGAAATCTCTCTCCTCGACCGGGCGTCGGGCGGAACCTGCCGCGCGCCTATAGCACACCGCCGAAGCGGAGTTACCTTGCGCGCGGCCTTTTCGCCGTCGCCCAGCCGGTCGCGACCTTCGCCCGGCGCTAGTGCGCCGCCTTGCCGACGCTCCGCCCGCGCCGCGGCCCGTAAAGGTCCGCGGCAACGCGCGTGCGCCCGCTCGGCGACTGAAAGCGGCCGGACGACCCGACAGGCCTCTCCGTTTGCCCCTCGACGGTTTCGCGTACTTTTTAACTCTCTCTTCAAAGTGCTTTTCAACTTTCCCTCACGGTACTTGTTCGCTATCGGTCTCGCGACAGTATTTAGCCTTAAATGGGGTTTACCACCCGCTTTGGGCTGCATTCCCAAACAACCCGACTCCGAGAAGACGCCGAGCGGTCGAGCGCGCCGCCGCCAAGGGCCTGACACCCGCTCTGGGATAAGGCCTCGATCAGAAGGACTCGGGCGGCGCGGATCGCACGCAAGACGAATTCTTTACGCCACAACTCGGGACCGCTCCTCGTAGCGGCCCGATTCGGCGATGGGCTCTTCCCGCTTCACTCGCCGTTACTGAGGGAATCCTCGTTAGTTTCTCTTCCTCCGCTTAGTAATATGCTTAAATTCAGCGGGTAGCCTCGCCCGATCTCAGGCCGATAAAACTATTTTCGCTCGTCCTTCGAGACGCCGCGCCCTCGCGCGCTCGACTTCCGACACAGCACCGCCCCGCGGCTCCTACTCGCCCTGCGCGAATCGCGACCGACGCGTCGAGGCCCCCAGCTCGAGGTCGACAGCGCCGTCGTTGCGACTCGGGCGGCAAGCGGACGCGGCGCGGCTCGCCGGCCGCCACGCATCGCTGACGCGAGCCCGAATACCAAAACTTTCCACCTTCAACCGAGCGGCGATTGCCCGTCGCCGGGCATACGCACGCGAGCCGAGCCGTCGCGGAGCCGATCCCGCCGGCCGTTGTCGTTTCTGCGACCCTGAGACGGACGCGGTCCCGGGATGAACCCGAGGCCGCAATACGCGTTCAGATCGTCAATGCTCAATGTGTTCTGCAATTCACATTAAATCACGCAGCTTGCTGCGTCCTTCATCGACTCGCGAGCCGAGTGGTCCACCGCCAAGAGCCATCGTTTGTTTGTTTGCTTTTCGCTCTTCGATTCCTAACCTCGATTCGCCATCCGGCTGAAAAAATCGCGTGACGCCGAGCGGGTCGCGGTCGCAACAAATAGTGCGACAAGCCCGCGCACCGCATGAAGCCTTCGGGCACTCGACGCCGACAAAACAAGTTCCTGATCGCGGGGCGGCGGACGCGCCGAGGCACGTCGCCGTCCCGGTGTTTGCTCTTTCGCTCTTCGATTTTTTTTCTCGCGCTAATGATCCTTCCGCAGGTTCACCTACGGAAACCTTGTTACGACTTTTACTTCCTCTAAGTAATCAAGTTAGATCGTCTTTTCGGGCCAAGACCCAACCGTCGCCAGTCGAGCCCGGGCCCAATCGGAGGACCTCACTAAACCATTCAATCGGTAGTAGCGACGGGCGGTGTGTACAAAGGGCAGGGACGTAATCAACGCGAGCTAATGACTCGCGCTTACTGGGAATTCCTCGTTCAAGCGAAATAATTTCAATTCTCTATCCCTAGCACGACCGGGGTTCATCGGGTTACCCAGACCTTTCGGCCAAGGCGAACACACGTTGATCCGGTCAGTGTAGCGCGCGTGCGGCCCCGAACATCTAAGGGCATCACAGACCTGTTATTGCTCAATCTCGTGTGGCTAAACGCCACTAGTCCCTCTAAGAAGTTAAACGCCGGCCGGGAAGGCCGCGTAACTATTTAGCAAGCCAGAGTCTCGTTCGTTATCGGAATTAACCAGACAAATCGCTCCACCAACTAAGAACGGCCATGCACCACCACCCACAGAATCATGAAAGAGCTCTCAATCTGTCAATCCTCGCTGTGTCCGGGCCGGGTGAGATTTCCCGTGTTGAGTCAAATTAAGCCGCAGGCTCCACTCCTGGTGGTGCCCTTCCGTCAATTCCTTTAAGTTTCAGCTTTGCAACCATACTTCCCCCGGAACCCAAAGACTTTGGTTTCCCGCAAGCTGCCGGAGAGGTCGTCAAAATAACGCCCCCCGATCGCTAGTTGGCATCGTTTATAGTCAGAACTAGGACGGTATCTGATCGTCTTCGAACCTCTGACTTTCGCTCTTGATTAAAGAAAACATTCTTGGCAAATGCTTTCGCAGTCGTTCGTCTTGCGCCGATCCAAGAATTTCACCTCTAACGGCACAGTACGAATGCCCCCGTCCGTCCCTCTTAATCATTACCTCGCGCTCCGAAAACCAACAAAAAAGAACCGAGGTCCTATTTCATTATTCCATGCAACACTATCCAGGCGAAGCGCCTGCTTTGAACACTCTAATTTTTTCAAGGTAAACGTCCCGGCCGCCGCCGACACTCAGTCAAGAGCACCGACGGAAAACCGGAGGTAAAGCCAGAACGAACAGTGCACGCCTTGCGACGGACCGAACGCCTGCGCCCAAAATCCAACTACGAGCTTTTTAACCGCAACAACTTAA
>NC_137492.1:13338884-13341384 GCF_963082875.1 Corella eumyota | reverse complement strand
CCCTCTTAATCATTACCTCGCGCTCCGAAAACCAACAAAAAAGAACCGAGGTCCTATTTCATTATTCCATGCAACACTATCCAGGCGAAGCGCCTGCTTTGAACACTCTAATTTTTTCAAGGTAAACGTCCCGGCCGCCGCCGACACTCAGTCAAGAGCACCGACGGAAAACCGGAGGTAAAGCCAGAACGAACAGTGCACGCCTTGCGACGGACCGAACGCCTGCGCCCAAAATCCAACTACGAGCTTTTTAACCGCAACAACTTAAATATACACTTTTGGAGCTGGAATTACCGCGGCTGCTGGCACCAGACTTGCCCTCCAATGGATACTCGTTAAAATTTTTACAGTGTACTCATTCCAATTACAGGGCCTCGTTAGAGTCCTGTATCGTTATTTTTCGTCACTACCTCCCCGCGTCGGGAATGGGTAATTTGCGCGCCTGCTGCCTTCCTTGGATGTGGTAGCCGTTTCTCAGGCTCCCTCTCCGGAATCGAACCCTGATTCCCCGTTACCCGTAAGAACCTCGGTAGGCAGATACCGTACCGACGAAAGTTGATAGGGCAGACACTTGAATGATCCGTCGCCGGTGCAAGACCGTGCGATCAGCAAAGTTATCCCGAGTCGCCAACAAGACGAGCCGAAGCCCGGCAGGTTTTTGATATGATAAAGGCGCGCCTCCCGCAAGGTCGGCGCTTTTTGCATGTATTAGCTCTAGAATTACCACAGTTATCCAAGTAAAATTTACGATCAAATGAATCACGACTGATTTAATGAGCCATTCGCAGTTTTACCGTACGCAAGTTCGTACTGAGACATGCATGGCTTAATCTTTGAGACAAGCATATGACTACTGGCAGGATCAACCAGGTAACTATCGGCCGACAAAATACGCGAACGGAGTCTTTCGCTTTCCCCGTCGCGGTATCGCACTGTATTACTCAATCACTATTTTTGCTTAGCTCCTCAAACCCGGCGTAAGCCGCGATCTGGACGCCGTCGACACCGGCCAGACGCCCTTTCGGGCGAAGCCGCGCGCGGGCTGCGTTTGCATACAACACCAGGAACGCCCAACAAAAGCGAACCGAGAAAACTATCACTTGCGTGCGCACCGGCCACCGCAACTACGGCCCGAGGCCGTGGTCGCGCGCCGAAACACAAACTCGTATTTGCTACTTAATTTTTTCCGTCCAACGTTCAGAGCCTCGCTGCTAGCTACGACGCCTTCGCGGGTCAGCATCAAGTCTGCCCAAAAGCGCACATCGCCTGCACGACACCACATCGTTTTGTCACCAAATACCTTCAACCGACAACCGCATCGCCAATTTGCTCATTTCGCCACAACGACGTCTTCCCTCATAGTATACAGGGAAGCTGGTCTCGCGACAAAGGTAGCAAACTTGTCGAATTTCGACAATTTTCCAAAACGTGCGTTTCTGTGCGGGAAATTGTTCATCGGGCGTCGGCCGATGTCGTGCGTCTTTGTCCGGGCGATTTTCGAAAGTCGCCGGACTTGTGTTTTTTACGCGCGCGCCGGTGGGCTGGTCTCGCGACAAAGGTAGCAAACATGTCGAATTTCGACAATTTTCCAAAACGTGCGTTTCTGTGCGGGAAATTGTTCATCGGGCGTCGGCCGATGTCGTGCGTCTTTGTCCGGGCGATTTTCGAAAGTCGCCGGACTTGTGTTTTTTACGCGCGCGCCGGTGGGCTGGTCTCGCGACAAAGGTAGCAAACATGTCGAATTTCGACAATTTTCCAAAACGTGCGTTTCTGTGCGGGAAATTGTTCATCGGGCGTCGGCCGATGTCGTGCGTCTTTGTCCGGGCGATTTTCGAAAGTCGCCGGACTTGTGTTTTTTACGCGCGCGCCGGTGGGCTGGTCTCGCGACAAAGGTAGCAAACATGTCGAATTTCGACAATTTTCCAAAACGTGCGTTTCTGTGCGGGAAATTGTTTATCGGGCGTCGGCCGATGTCGTGCGCCTTTGCCCGGGCGATTTTCGAAAGTCGCCGGACTTGTGTTATTCAAGCTCGAACGGTACTCGACAATTCTTCGAATGGCCTCCGACCTGAGGTCAGAGTCGCAGTAAAACAAACGAAGTACCCCAGAAAAAAGTTGAAAAAAAAAGCAACTCCGACCTGAAGTCGAAGTCGCCGTAAAAAATACCAAGTACTTTGAAAAAAAAGTGGAAAAAAAAAGCAACTCCGACCAGAGGTCGAAGTCGCCGTGCGCCCGCCCGTTCGCGGACAAATCGATAGATCTTGCGGCTTACTCTCAACAAATCGCAGTGAGAATACTGCTCTAGTGATTACGACACCGCGATCTTCATCTAGGTCGTTTGCAAATGATTTAGCACCCCGCCACTCGAGCAGAAAGCTTTACCCGTTTCGGGGCGACGCTTGCCGCGCCCGTGTTAGACAAGTATCCGGCATTGCCAGCGGCCCGGTGGCCGCCTAACTTTGCCTCTCGACGGCAAGACACAACTTTATCGTCGCTTCCTA
>NC_137492.1:13250053-13252553 GCF_963082875.1 Corella eumyota | reverse complement strand
CTTTCGGCCAAGGCGAACACACGTTGATCCGGTCAGTGTAGCGCGCGTGCGGCCCCGAACATCTAAGGGCATCACAGACCTGTTATTGCTCAATCTCGTGTGGCTAAACGCCACTAGTCCCTCTAAGAAGTTAAACGCCGGCCGGGAAGGCCGCGTAACTATTTAGCAAGCCAGAGTCTCGTTCGTTATCGGAATTAACCAGACAAATCGCTCCACCAACTAAGAACGGCCATGCACCACCACCCACAGAATCATGAAAGAGCTCTCAATCTGTCAATCCTCGCTGTGTCCGGGCCGGGTGAGATTTCCCGTGTTGAGTCAAATTAAGCCGCAGGCTCCACTCCTGGTGGTGCCCTTCCGTCAATTCCTTTAAGTTTCAGCTTTGCAACCATACTTCCCCCGGAACCCAAAGACTTTGGTTTCCCGCAAGCTGCCGGAGAGGTCGTCAAAATAACGCCCCCCGATCGCTAGTTGGCATCGTTTATAGTCAGAACTAGGACGGTATCTGATCGTCTTCGAACCTCTGACTTTCGCTCTTGATTAAAGAAAACATTCTTGGCAAATGCTTTCGCAGTCGTTCGTCTTGCGCCGATCCAAGAATTTCACCTCTAACGGCACAGTACGAATGCCCCCGTCCGTCCCTCTTAATCATTACCTCGCGCTCCGAAAACCAACAAAAAAGAACCGAGGTCCTATTTCATTATTCCATGCAACACTATCCAGGCGAAGCGCCTGCTTTGAACACTCTAATTTTTTCAAGGTAAACGTCCCGGCCGCCGCCGACACTCAGTCAAGAGCACCGACGGAAAACCGGAGGTAAAGCCAGAACGAACAGTGCACGCCTTGCGACGGACCGAACGCCTGCGCCCAAAATCCAACTACGAGCTTTTTAACCGCAACAACTTAAATATACACTTTTGGAGCTGGAATTACCGCGGCTGCTGGCACCAGACTTGCCCTCCAATGGATACTCGTTAAAATTTTTACAGTGTACTCATTCCAATTACAGGGCCTCGTTAGAGTCCTGTATCGTTATTTTTCGTCACTACCTCCCCGCGTCGGGAATGGGTAATTTGCGCGCCTGCTGCCTTCCTTGGATGTGGTAGCCGTTTCTCAGGCTCCCTCTCCGGAATCGAACCCTGATTCCCCGTTACCCGTAAGAACCTCGGTAGGCAGATACCGTACCGACGAAAGTTGATAGGGCAGACACTTGAATGATCCGTCGCCGGTGCAAGACCGTGCGATCAGCAAAGTTATCCCGAGTCGCCAACAAGACGAGCCGAAGCCCGGCAGGTTTTTGATATGATAAAGGCGCGCCTCCCGCAAGGTCGGCGCTTTTTGCATGTATTAGCTCTAGAATTACCACAGTTATCCAAGTAAAATTTACGATCAAATGAATCACGACTGATTTAATGAGCCATTCGCAGTTTTACCGTACGCAAGTTCGTACTGAGACATGCATGGCTTAATCTTTGAGACAAGCATATGACTACTGGCAGGATCAACCAGGTAACTATCGGCCGACAAAATACGCGAACGGAGTCTTTCGCTTTCCCCGTCGCGGTATCGCACTGTATTACTCAATCACTATTTTTGCTTAGCTCCTCAAACCCGGCGTAAGCCGCGATCTGGACGCCGTCGACACCGGCCAGACGCCCTTTCGGGCGAAGCCGCGCGCGGGCTGCGTTTGCATACAACACCAGGAACGCCCAACAAAAGCGAACCGAGAAAACTATCACTTGCGTGCGCACCGGCCACCGCAACTACGGCCCGAGGCCGTGGTCGCGCGCCGAAACACAAACTCGTATTTGCTACTTAATTTTTTCCGTCCAACGTTCAGAGCCTCGCTGCTAGCTACGACGCCTTCGCGGGTCAGCATCAAGTCTGCCCAAAAGCGCACATCGCCTGCACGACACCACATCGTTTTGTCACCAAATACCTTCAACCGACAACCGCATCGCCAATTTGCTCATTTCGCCACAACGACGTCTTCCCTCATAGTATACAGGGAAGCTGGTCTCGCGACAAAGGTAGCAAACTTGTCGAATTTCGACAATTTTCCAAAACGTGCGTTTCTGTGCGGGAAATTGTTCATCGGGCGTCGGCCGATGTCGTGCGTCTTTGTCCGGGCGATTTTCGAAAGTCGCCGGACTTGTGTTTTTTACGCGCGCGCCGGTGGGCTGGTCTCGCGACAAAGGTAGCAAACATGTCGAATTTCGACAATTTTCCAAAACGTGCGTTTCTGTGCGGGAAATTGTTCATCGGGCGTCGGCCGATGTCGTGCGTCTTTGTCCGGGCGATTTTCGAAAGTCGCCGGACTTGTGTTTTTTACGCGCGCGCCGGTGGGCTGGTCTCGCGACAAAGGTAGCAAACATGTCGAATTTCGACAATTTTCCAAAACGTGCGTTTCTGTGCGGGAAATTGTTCATCGGGCGTCGGCCGATGTCGTGCGTCTTTGTCCGGGCGATTTTCGAAAGTCGCCGGACTTGTGTTTTTTACG
>NC_137492.1:13214018-13215510 GCF_963082875.1 Corella eumyota | reverse complement strand
CCGACTCCGAGAAGACGCCGAGCGGTCGAGCGCGCCGCCGCCAAGGGCCTGACACCCGCTCTGGGATAAGGCCTCGATCAGAAGGACTCGGGCGGCGCGGATCGCACGCAAGACGAATTCTTTACGCCACAACTCGGGACCGCTCCTCGTAGCGGCCCGATTCGGCGATGGGCTCTTCCCGCTTCACTCGCCGTTACTGAGGGAATCCTCGTTAGTTTCTCTTCCTCCGCTTAGTAATATGCTTAAATTCAGCGGGTAGCCTCGCCCGATCTCAGGCCGATAAAACTATTTTCGCTCGTCCTTCGAGACGCCGCGCCCTCGCGCGCTCGACTTCCGACACAGCACCGCCCCGCGGCTCCTACTCGCCCTGCGCGAATCGCGACCGACGCGTCGAGGCCCCCAGCTCGAGGTCGACAGCGCCGTCGTTGCGACTCGGGCGGCAAGCGGACGCGGCGCGGCTCGCCGGCCGCCACGCATCGCTGACGCGAGCCCGAATACCAAAACTTTCCACCTTCAACCGAGCGGCGATTGCCCGTCGCCGGGCATACGCACGCGAGCCGAGCCGTCGCGGAGCCGATCCCGCCGGCCGTTGTCGTTTCTGCGACCCTGAGACGGACGCGGTCCCGGGATGAACCCGAGGCCGCAATACGCGTTCAGATCGTCAATGCTCAATGTGTTCTGCAATTCACATTAAATCACGCAGCTTGCTGCGTCCTTCATCGACTCGCGAGCCGAGTGGTCCACCGCCAAGAGCCATCGTTTGTTTGTTTGCTTTTCGCTCTTCGATTCCTAACCTCGATTCGCCATCCGGCTGAAAAAATCGCGTGACGCCGAGCGGGTCGCGGTCGCAACAAATAGTGCGACAAGCCCGCGCACCGCATGAAGCCTTCGGGCACTCGACGCCGACAAAACAAGTTCCTGATCGCGGGGCGGCGGACGCGCCGAGGCACGTCGCCGTCCCGGTGTTTGCTCTTTCGCTCTTCGATTTTTTTTCTCGCGCTAATGATCCTTCCGCAGGTTCACCTACGGAAACCTTGTTACGACTTTTACTTCCTCTAAGTAATCAAGTTAGATCGTCTTTTCGGGCCAAGACCCAACCGTCGCCAGTCGAGCCCGGGCCCAATCGGAGGACCTCACTAAACCATTCAATCGGTAGTAGCGACGGGCGGTGTGTACAAAGGGCAGGGACGTAATCAACGCGAGCTAATGACTCGCGCTTACTGGGAATTCCTCGTTCAAGCGAAATAATTTCAATTCTCTATCCCTAGCACGACCGGGGTTCATCGGGTTACCCAGACCTTTCGGCCAAGGCGAACACACGTTGATCCGGTCAGTGTAGCGCGCGTGCGGCCCCGAACATCTAAGGGCATCACAGACCTGTTATTGCTCAATCTCGTGTGGCTAAACGCCACTAGTCCCTCTAAGAAGTTAAACGCCGGCCGGGAAGGCCGCGTAACTATTTAGCAAGCCAGAGTCTCGTTCGTTATCGGAA
>NC_137492.1:13112841-13115341 GCF_963082875.1 Corella eumyota | reverse complement strand
TTGATTAAAGAAAACATTCTTGGCAAATGCTTTCGCAGTCGTTCGTCTTGCGCCGATCCAAGAATTTCACCTCTAACGGCACAGTACGAATGCCCCCGTCCGTCCCTCTTAATCATTACCTCGCGCTCCGAAAACCAACAAAAAAGAACCGAGGTCCTATTTCATTATTCCATGCAACACTATCCAGGCGAAGCGCCTGCTTTGAACACTCTAATTTTTTCAAGGTAAACGTCCCGGCCGCCGCCGACACTCAGTCAAGAGCACCGACGGAAAACCGGAGGTAAAGCCAGAACGAACAGTGCACGCCTTGCGACGGACCGAACGCCTGCGCCCAAAATCCAACTACGAGCTTTTTAACCGCAACAACTTAAATATACACTTTTGGAGCTGGAATTACCGCGGCTGCTGGCACCAGACTTGCCCTCCAATGGATACTCGTTAAAATTTTTACAGTTTACTCATTCCAATTACAGGGCCTCGTTAGAGTCCTGTATCGTTATTTTTCGTCACTACCTCCCCGCGTCGGGAATGGGTAATTTGCGCGCCTGCTGCCTTCCTTGGATGTGGTAGCCGTTTCTCAGGCTCCCTCTCCGGAATCGAACCCTGATTCCCCGTTACCCGTAAGAACCTCGGTAGGCAGATACCGTACCGACGAAAGTTGATAGGGCAGACACTTGAATGATCCGTCGCCGGTGCAAGACCGTGCGATCAGCAAAGTTATCCCGAGTCGCCAACAAGACGAGCCGAAGCCCGGCAGGTTTTTGATATGATAAAGGCGCGCCTCCCGCAAGGTCGGCGCTTTTTGCATGTATTAGCTCTAGAATTACCACAGTTATCCAAGTAAAATTTACGATCAAATGAATCACGACTGATTTAATGAGCCATTCGCAGTTTTACCGTACGCAAGTTCGTACTGAGACATGCATGGCTTAATCTTTGAGACAAGCATATGACTACTGGCAGGATCAACCAGGTAACTATCGGCCGACAAAATACGCGAACGGAGTCTTTCGCTTTCCCCGTCGCGGTATCGCACTGTATTACTCAATCACTATTTTTGCTTAGCTCCTCAAACCCGGCGTAAGCCGCGATCTGGACGCCGTCGACACCGGCCAGACGCCCTTTCGGGCGAAGCCGCGCGCGGGCTGCGTTTGCATACAACACCAGGAACGCCCAACAAAAGCGAACCGAGAAAACTATCACTTGCGTGCGCACCGGCCACCGCAACTACGGCCCGAGGCCGTGGTCGCGCGCCGAAACACAAACTCGTATTTGCTACTTAATTTTTTCCGTCCAACGTTCAGAGCCTCGCTGCTAGCTACGACGCCTTCGCGGGTCAGCATCAAGTCTGCCCAAAAGCGCACATCGCCTGCACGACACCACATCGTTTTGTCACCAAATACCTTCAACCGACAACCGCATCGCCAATTTGCTCATTTCGCCACAACGACGTCTTCCCTCATAGTATACAGGGAAGCTGGTCTCGCGACAAAGGTAGCAAACTTGTCGAATTTCGACAATTTTCCAAAACGTGCGTTTCTGTGCGGGAAATTGTTCATCGGGCGTCGGCCGATGTCGTGCGTCTTTGTCCGGGCGATTTTCGAAAGTCGCCGGACTTGTGTTTTTTACGCGCGCGCCGGTGGGCTGGTCTCGCGACAAAGGTAGCAAACATGTCGAATTTCGACAATTTTCCAAAACGTGCGTTTCTGTGCGGGAAATTGTTCATCGGGCGTCGGCCGATGTCGTGCGTCTTTGTCCGGGCGATTTTCGAAAGTCGCCGGACTTGTGTTTTTTACGCGCGCGCCGGTGGGCTGGTCTCGCGACAAAGGTAGCAAACATGTCGAATTTCGACAATTTTCCAAAACGTGCGTTTCTGTGCGGGAAATTGTTCATCGGGCGTCGGCCGATGTCGTGCGTCTTTGTCCGGGCGATTTTCGAAAGTCGCCGGACTTGTGTTTTTTACGCGCGCGCCGGTGGGCTGGTCTCGCGACAAAGGTAGCAAACATGTCGAATTTCGACAATTTTCCAAAACGTGCGTTTCTGTGCGGGAAATTGTTTATCGGGCGTCGGCCGATGTCGTGCGCCTTTGCCCGGGCGATTTTCGAAAGTCGCCGGACTTGTGTTATTCAAGCTCGAACGGTACTCGACAATTCTTCGAATGGCCTCCGACCTGAGGTCAGAGTCGCAGTAAAACAAACGAAGTACCCCAGAAAAAAGTTGAAAAAAAAAGCAACTCCGACCTGAAGTCGAAGTCGCCGTAAAAAATACCAAGTACTTTGAAAAAAAAGTGGAAAAAAAAAGCAACTCCGACCAGAGGTCGAAGTCGCCGTGCGCCCGCCCGTTCGCGGACAAATCGATAGATCTTGCGGCTTACTCTCAACAAATCGCAGTGAGAATACTGCTCTAGTGATTACGACACCGCGATCTTCATCTAGGTCGTTTGCAAATGATTTAGCACCCCGCCACTCGAGCAGAAAGCTTTACCCGTTTCGGGGCGACG
>NC_137492.1:12988996-12991496 GCF_963082875.1 Corella eumyota | reverse complement strand
ATCCGGTCAGTGTAGCGCGCGTGCGGCCCCGAACATCTAAGGGCATCACAGACCTGTTATTGCTCAATCTCGTGTGGCTAAACGCCACTAGTCCCTCTAAGAAGTTAAACGCCGGCCGGGAAGGCCGCGTAACTATTTAGCAAGCCAGAGTCTCGTTCGTTATCGGAATTAACCAGACAAATCGCTCCACCAACTAAGAACGGCCATGCACCACCACCCACAGAATCATGAAAGAGCTCTCAATCTGTCAATCCTCGCTGTGTCCGGGCCGGGTGAGATTTCCCGTGTTGAGTCAAATTAAGCCGCAGGCTCCACTCCTGGTGGTGCCCTTCCGTCAATTCCTTTAAGTTTCAGCTTTGCAACCATACTTCCCCCGGAACCCAAAGACTTTGGTTTCCCGCAAGCTGCCGGAGAGGTCGTCAAAATAACGCCCCCCGATCGCTAGTTGGCATCGTTTATAGTCAGAACTAGGACGGTATCTGATCGTCTTCGAACCTCTGACTTTCGCTCTTGATTAAAGAAAACATTCTTGGCAAATGCTTTCGCAGTCGTTCGTCTTGCGCCGATCCAAGAATTTCACCTCTAACGGCACAGTACGAATGCCCCCGTCCGTCCCTCTTAATCATTACCTCGCGCTCCGAAAACCAACAAAAAAGAACCGAGGTCCTATTTCATTATTCCATGCAACACTATCCAGGCGAAGCGCCTGCTTTGAACACTCTAATTTTTTCAAGGTAAACGTCCCGGCCGCCGCCGACACTCAGTCAAGAGCACCGACGGAAAACCGGAGGTAAAGCCAGAACGAACAGTGCACGCCTTGCGACGGACCGAACGCCTGCGCCCAAAATCCAACTACGAGCTTTTTAACCGCAACAACTTAAATATACACTTTTGGAGCTGGAATTACCGCGGCTGCTGGCACCAGACTTGCCCTCCAATGGATACTCGTTAAAATTTTTACAGTGTACTCATTCCAATTACAGGGCCTCGTTAGAGTCCTGTATCGTTATTTTTCGTCACTACCTCCCCGCGTCGGGAATGGGTAATTTGCGCGCCTGCTGCCTTCCTTGGATGTGGTAGCCGTTTCTCAGGCTCCCTCTCCGGAATCGAACCCTGATTCCCCGTTACCCGTAAGAACCTCGGTAGGCAGATACCGTACCGACGAAAGTTGATAGGGCAGACACTTGAATGATCCGTCGCCGGTGCAAGACCGTGCGATCAGCAAAGTTATCCCGAGTCGCCAACAAGACGAGCCGAAGCCCGGCAGGTTTTTGATATGATAAAGGCGCGCCTCCCGCAAGGTCGGCGCTTTTTGCATGTATTAGCTCTAGAATTACCACAGTTATCCAAGTAAAATTTACGATCAAATGAATCACGACTGATTTAATGAGCCATTCGCAGTTTTACCGTACGCAAGTTCGTACTGAGACATGCATGGCTTAATCTTTGAGACAAGCATATGACTACTGGCAGGATCAACCAGGTAACTATCGGCCGACAAAATACGCGAACGGAGTCTTTCGCTTTCCCCGTCGCGGTATCGCACTGTATTACTCAATCACTATTTTTGCTTAGCTCCTCAAACCCGGCGTAAGCCGCGATCTGGACGCCGTCGACACCGGCCAGACGCCCTTTCGGGCGAAGCCGCGCGCGGGCTGCGTTTGCATACAACACCAGGAACGCCCAACAAAAGCGAACCGAGAAAACTATCACTTGCGTGCGCACCGGCCACCGCAACTACGGCCCGAGGCCGTGGTTGCGCGCCGAAACACAAACTCGTATTTGCTACTTAATTTTTTCCGTCCAACGTTCAGAGCCTCGCTGCTAGCTACGACGCCTTCGCGGGTCAGCATCAAGTCTGCCCAAAAGCGCACATCGCCTGCACGACACCACATCGTTTTGTCACCAAATACCTTCAACCGACAACCGCATCGCCAATTTGCTCATTTCGCCACAACGACGTCTTCCCTCATAGTATACAGGGAAGCTGGTCTCGCGACAAAGGTAGCAAACTTGTCGAATTTCGACAATTTTCCAAAACGTGCGTTTCTGTGCGGGAAATTGTTCATCGGGCGTCGGCCGATGTCGTGCGTCTTTGTCCGGGCGATTTTCGAAAGTCGCCGGACTTGTGTTTTTTACGCGCGCGCCGGTGGGCTGGTCTCGCGACAAAGGTAGCAAACATGTCGAATTTCGACAATTTTCCAAAACGTGCGTTTCTGTGCGGGAAATTGTTCATCGGGCGTCGGCCGATGTCGTGCGTCTTTGTCCGGGCGATTTTCGAAAGTCGCCGGACTTGTGTTTTTTACGCGCGCGCCGGTGGGCTGGTCTCGCGACAAAGGTAGCAAACATGTCGAATTTCGACAATTTTCCAAAACGTGCGTTTCTGTGCGGGAAATTGTTCATCGGGCGTCGGCCGATGTCGTGCGTCTTTGTCCGGGCGATTTTCGAAAGTCGCCGGACTTGTGTTTTTTACGCGCGCGCCGGTGGGCTGGTCTCGCGA
>NC_137492.1:12963309-12966296 GCF_963082875.1 Corella eumyota | reverse complement strand
ATGACTGAACGCCTCTAAGTCAGAATCCCGCCTAGGAAGCGACGATAAAGTTGTGTCTTGCCGTCGAGAGGCAAAGTTAGGCGGCCACCGGGCCGCTGGCAATGCCGGATACTTGTCTAACACGGGCGCGGCAAGCGTCGCCCCGAAACGGGTAAAGCTTTCTGCTCGAGTGGCGGGGTGCTAAATCATTTGCAAACGACCTAGATGAAGATCGCGGTGTCGTAATCACTAGAGCAGTATTCTCACTGCGATTTGTTGAGAGTAAGCCGCAAGATCTATCGATTTGTCCGCGAACGGGCGGGCGCACGGCGACTTCGACCTCTGGTCGGAGTTGCTTTTTTTTTCCACTTTTTTTTCAAAGTACTTGGTATTTTTTACGGCGACTTCGACTTCAGGTCGGAGTTGCTTTTTTTTTCAACTTTTTTCTGGGGTACTTCGTTTGTTTTACTGCGACTCTGACCTCAGGTCGGAGGCCATTCGAAGAATTGTCGAGTACCGTTCGAGCTTGAATAACACAAGTCCGGCGACTTTCGAAAATCGCCCGGGCAAAGGCGCACGACATCGGCCGACGCCCGATAAACAATTTCCCGCACAGAAACGCACGTTTTGGAAAATTGTCGAAATTCGACATGTTTGCTACCTTTGTCGCGAGACCAGCCCACCGGCGCGCGCGTAAAAAACACAAGTCCGGCGACTTTCGAAAATCGCCCGGACAAAGACGCACGACATCGGCCGACGCCCGATGAACAATTTCCCGCACAGAAACGCACGTTTTGGAAAATTGTCGAAATTCGACATGTTTGCTACCTTTGTCGCGAGACCAGCCCACCGGCGCGCGCGTAAAAAACACAAGTCCGGCGACTTTCGAAAATCGCCCGGACAAAGACGCACGACATCGGCCGACGCCCGATGAACAATTTCCCGCACAGAAACGCACGTTTTGGAAAATTGTCGAAATTCGACATGTTTGCTACCTTTGTCGCGAGACCAGCCCACCGGCGCGCGCGTAAAAAACACAAGTCCGGCGACTTTCGAAAATCGCCCGGACAAAGACGCACGACATCGGCCGACGCCCGATGAACAATTTCCCGCACAGAAACGCACGTTTTGGAAAATTGTCGAAATTCGACAAGTTTGCTACCTTTGTCGCGAGACCAGCTTCCCTGTATACTATGAGGGAAGACGTCGTTGTGGCGAAATGAGCAAATTGGCGATGCGGTTGTCGGTTGAAGGTATTTGGTGACAAAACGATGTGGTGTCGTGCAGGCGATGTGCGCTTTTGGGCAGACTTGATGCTGACCCGCGAAGGCGTCGTAGCTAGCAGCGAGGCTCTGAACGTTGGACGGAAAAAATTAAGTAGCAAATACGAGTTTGTGTTTCGGCGCGCGACCACGGCCTCGGGCCGTAGTTGCGGTGGCCGGTGCGCACGCAAGTGATAGTTTTCTCGGTTCGCTTTTGTTGGGCGTTCCTGGTGTTGTATGCAAACGCAGCCCGCGCGCGGCTTCGCCCGAAAGGGCGTCTGGCCGGTGTCGACGGCGTCCAGATCGCGGCTTACGCCGGGTTTGAGGAGCTAAGCAAAAATAGTGATTGAGTAATACAGTGCGATACCGCGACGGGGAAAGCGAAAGACTCCGTTCGCGTATTTTGTCGGCCGATAGTTACCTGGTTGATCCTGCCAGTAGTCATATGCTTGTCTCAAAGATTAAGCCATGCATGTCTCAGTACGAACTTGCGTACGGTAAAACTGCGAATGGCTCATTAAATCAGTCGTGATTCATTTGATCGTAAATTTTACTTGGATAACTGTGGTAATTCTAGAGCTAATACATGCAAAAAGCGCCGACCTTGCGGGAGGCGCGCCTTTATCATATCAAAAACCTGCCGGGCTTCGGCTCGTCTTGTTGGCGACTCGGGATAACTTTGCTGATCGCACGGTCTTGCACCGGCGACGGATCATTCAAGTGTCTGCCCTATCAACTTTCGTCGGTACGGTATCTGCCTACCGAGGTTCTTACGGGTAACGGGGAATCAGGGTTCGATTCCGGAGAGGGAGCCTGAGAAACGGCTACCACATCCAAGGAAGGCAGCAGGCGCGCAAATTACCCATTCCCGACGCGGGGAGGTAGTGACGAAAAATAACGATACAGGACTCTAACGAGGCCCTGTAATTGGAATGAGTACACTGTAAAAATTTTAACGAGTATCCATTGGAGGGCAAGTCTGGTGCCAGCAGCCGCGGTAATTCCAGCTCCAAAAGTGTATATTTAAGTTGTTGCGGTTAAAAAGCTCGTAGTTGGATTTTGGGCGCAGGCGTTCGGTCCGTCGCAAGGCGTGCACTGTTCGTTCTGGCTTTACCTCCGGTTTTCCGTCGGTGCTCTTGACTGAGTGTCGGCGGCGGCCGGGACGTTTACCTTGAAAAAATTAGAGTGTTCAAAGCAGGCGCTTCGCCTGGATAGTGTTGCATGGAATAATGAAATAGGACCTCGGTTCTTTTTTGTTGGTTTTCGGAGCGCGAGGTAATGATTAAGAGGGACGGACGGGGGCATTCGTACTGTGCCGTTAGAGGTGAAATTCTTGGATCGGCGCAAGACGAACGACTGCGAAAGCATTTGCCAAGAATGTTTTCTTTAATCAAGAGCGAAAGTCAGAGGTTCGAAGACGATCAGATACCGTCCTAGTTCTGACTATAAACGATGCCAACTAGCGATCGGGGGGCGTTATTTTGACGACCTCTCCGGCAGCTTGCGGGAAACCAAAGTCTTTGGGTTCCGGGGGAAGTATGGTTGCAAAGCTGAAACTTAAAGGAATTGACGGAAGGGCACCACCAGGAGTGGAGCCTGCGGCTTAATTTGACTCAACACGGGAAATCTCACCCGGCCCGGACACAGCGAGGATTGACAGATTGAGAGCTCTTTCATGATTCTGTGGGTGGTGGTGCATGGCCGTTCTTAGTTGGTGGAGCGATTTGTCTGGTTAATTCCGATAAC
>NC_137492.1:12904376-12906876 GCF_963082875.1 Corella eumyota | reverse complement strand
GTTTTACTGCGACTCTGACCTCAGGTCGGAGGCCATTCGAAGAATTGTCGAGTACCGTTCGAGCTTGAATAACACAAGTCCGGCGACTTTCGAAAATCGCCCGGGCAAAGGCGCACGACATCGGCCGACGCCCGATAAACAATTTCCCGCACAGAAACGCACGTTTTGGAAAATTGTCGAAATTCGACATGTTTGCTACCTTTGTCGCGAGACCAGCCCACCGGCGCGCGCGTAAAAAACACAAGTCCGGCGACTTTCGAAAATCGCCCGGACAAAGACGCACGACATCGGCCGACGCCCGATGAACAATTTCCCGCACAGAAACGCACGTTTTGGAAAATTGTCGAAATTCGACATGTTTGCTACCTTTGTCGCGAGACCAGCCCACCGGCGCGCGCGTAAAAAACACAAGTCCGGCGACTTTCGAAAATCGCCCGGACAAAGACGCACGACATCGGCCGACGCCCGATGAACAATTTCCCGCACAGAAACGCACGTTTTGGAAAATTGTCGAAATTCGACATGTTTGCTACCTTTGTCGCGAGACCAGCCCACCGGCGCGCGCGTAAAAAACACAAGTCCGGCGACTTTCGAAAATCGCCCGGACAAAGACGCACGACATCGGCCGACGCCCGATGAACAATTTCCCGCACAGAAACGCACGTTTTGGAAAATTGTCGAAATTCGACAAGTTTGCTACCTTTGTCGCGAGACCAGCTTCCCTGTATACTATGAGGGAAGACGTCGTTGTGGCGAAATGAGCAAATTGGCGATGCGGTTGTCGGTTGAAGGTATTTGGTGACAAAACGATGTGGTGTCGTGCAGGCGATGTGCGCTTTTGGGCAGACTTGATGCTGACCCGCGAAGGCGTCGTAGCTAGCAGCGAGGCTCTGAACGTTGGACGGAAAAAATTAAGTAGCAAATACGAGTTTGTGTTTCGGCGCGCGACCACGGCCTCGGGCCGTAGTTGCGGTGGCCGGTGCGCACGCAAGTGATAGTTTTCTCGGTTCGCTTTTGTTGGGCGTTCCTGGTGTTGTATGCAAACGCAGCCCGCGCGCGGCTTCGCCCGAAAGGGCGTCTGGCCGGTGTCGACGGCGTCCAGATCGCGGCTTACGCCGGGTTTGAGGAGCTAAGCAAAAATAGTGATTGAGTAATACAGTGCGATACCGCGACGGGGAAAGCGAAAGACTCCGTTCGCGTATTTTGTCGGCCGATAGTTACCTGGTTGATCCTGCCAGTAGTCATATGCTTGTCTCAAAGATTAAGCCATGCATGTCTCAGTACGAACTTGCGTACGGTAAAACTGCGAATGGCTCATTAAATCAGTCGTGATTCATTTGATCGTAAATTTTACTTGGATAACTGTGGTAATTCTAGAGCTAATACATGCAAAAAGCGCCGACCTTGCGGGAGGCGCGCCTTTATCATATCAAAAACCTGCCGGGCTTCGGCTCGTCTTGTTGGCGACTCGGGATAACTTTGCTGATCGCACGGTCTTGCACCGGCGACGGATCATTCAAGTGTCTGCCCTATCAACTTTCGTCGGTACGGTATCTGCCTACCGAGGTTCTTACGGGTAACGGGGAATCAGGGTTCGATTCCGGAGAGGGAGCCTGAGAAACGGCTACCACATCCAAGGAAGGCAGCAGGCGCGCAAATTACCCATTCCCGACGCGGGGAGGTAGTGACGAAAAATAACGATACAGGACTCTAACGAGGCCCTGTAATTGGAATGAGTACACTGTAAAAATTTTAACGAGTATCCATTGGAGGGCAAGTCTGGTGCCAGCAGCCGCGGTAATTCCAGCTCCAAAAGTGTATATTTAAGTTGTTGCGGTTAAAAAGCTCGTAGTTGGATTTTGGGCGCAGGCGTTCGGTCCGTCGCAAGGCGTGCACTGTTCGTTCTGGCTTTACCTCCGGTTTTCCGTCGGTGCTCTTGACTGAGTGTCGGCGGCGGCCGGGACGTTTACCTTGAAAAAATTAGAGTGTTCAAAGCAGGCGCTTCGCCTGGATAGTGTTGCATGGAATAATGAAATAGGACCTCGGTTCTTTTTTGTTGGTTTTCGGAGCGCGAGGTAATGATTAAGAGGGACGGACGGGGGCATTCGTACTGTGCCGTTAGAGGTGAAATTCTTGGATCGGCGCAAGACGAACGACTGCGAAAGCATTTGCCAAGAATGTTTTCTTTAATCAAGAGCGAAAGTCAGAGGTTCGAAGACGATCAGATACCGTCCTAGTTCTGACTATAAACGATGCCAACTAGCGATCGGGGGGCGTTATTTTGACGACCTCTCCGGCAGCTTGCGGGAAACCAAAGTCTTTGGGTTCCGGGGGAAGTATGGTTGCAAAGCTGAAACTTAAAGGAATTGACGGAAGGGCACCACCAGGAGTGGAGCCTGCGGCTTAATTTGACTCAACACGGGAAATCTCACCCGGCCCGGACACAGCGAGGATTGACAGATTGAGAGCTCTTTCATGATTCTGTGGGTGGTGGTGCATG
>NC_137492.1:12701758-12704258 GCF_963082875.1 Corella eumyota | reverse complement strand
AAAGACTCCGTTCGCGTATTTTGTCGGCCGATAGTTACCTGGTTGATCCTGCCAGTAGTCATATGCTTGTCTCAAAGATTAAGCCATGCATGTCTCAGTACGAACTTGCGTACGGTAAAACTGCGAATGGCTCATTAAATCAGTCGTGATTCATTTGATCGTAAATTTTACTTGGATAACTGTGGTAATTCTAGAGCTAATACATGCAAAAAGCGCCGACCTTGCGGGAGGCGCGCCTTTATCATATCAAAAACCTGCCGGGCTTCGGCTCGTCTTGTTGGCGACTCGGGATAACTTTGCTGATCGCACGGTCTTGCACCGGCGACGGATCATTCAAGTGTCTGCCCTATCAACTTTCGTCGGTACGGTATCTGCCTACCGAGGTTCTTACGGGTAACGGGGAATCAGGGTTCGATTCCGGAGAGGGAGCCTGAGAAACGGCTACCACATCCAAGGAAGGCAGCAGGCGCGCAAATTACCCATTCCCGACGCGGGGAGGTAGTGACGAAAAATAACGATACAGGACTCTAACGAGGCCCTGTAATTGGAATGAGTACACTGTAAAAATTTTAACGAGTATCCATTGGAGGGCAAGTCTGGTGCCAGCAGCCGCGGTAATTCCAGCTCCAAAAGTGTATATTTAAGTTGTTGCGGTTAAAAAGCTCGTAGTTGGATTTTGGGCGCAGGCGTTCGGTCCGTCGCAAGGCGTGCACTGTTCGTTCTGGCTTTACCTCCGGTTTTCCGTCGGTGCTCTTGACTGAGTGTCGGCGGCGGCCGGGACGTTTACCTTGAAAAAATTAGAGTGTTCAAAGCAGGCGCTTCGCCTGGATAGTGTTGCATGGAATAATGAAATAGGACCTCGGTTCTTTTTTGTTGGTTTTCGGAGCGCGAGGTAATGATTAAGAGGGACGGACGGGGGCATTCGTACTGTGCCGTTAGAGGTGAAATTCTTGGATCGGCGCAAGACGAACGACTGCGAAAGCATTTGCCAAGAATGTTTTCTTTAATCAAGAGCGAAAGTCAGAGGTTCGAAGACGATCAGATACCGTCCTAGTTCTGACTATAAACGATGCCAACTAGCGATCGGGGGGCGTTATTTTGACGACCTCTCCGGCAGCTTGCGGGAAACCAAAGTCTTTGGGTTCCGGGGGAAGTATGGTTGCAAAGCTGAAACTTAAAGGAATTGACGGAAGGGCACCACCAGGAGTGGAGCCTGCGGCTTAATTTGACTCAACACGGGAAATCTCACCCGGCCCGGACACAGCGAGGATTGACAGATTGAGAGCTCTTTCATGATTCTGTGGGTGGTGGTGCATGGCCGTTCTTAGTTGGTGGAGCGATTTGTCTGGTTAATTCCGATAACGAACGAGACTCTGGCTTGCTAAATAGTTACGCGGCCTTCCCGGCCGGCGTTTAACTTCTTAGAGGGACTAGTGGCGTTTAGCCACACGAGATTGAGCAATAACAGGTCTGTGATGCCCTTAGATGTTCGGGGCCGCACGCGCGCTACACTGACCGGATCAACGTGTGTTCGCCTTGGCCGAAAGGTCTGGGTAACCCGATGAACCCCGGTCGTGCTAGGGATAGAGAATTGAAATTATTTCGCTTGAACGAGGAATTCCCAGTAAGCGCGAGTCATTAGCTCGCGTTGATTACGTCCCTGCCCTTTGTACACACCGCCCGTCGCTACTACCGATTGAATGGTTTAGTGAGGTCCTCCGATTGGGCCCGGGCTCGACTGGCGACGGTTGGGTCTTGGCCCGAAAAGACGATCTAACTTGATTACTTAGAGGAAGTAAAAGTCGTAACAAGGTTTCCGTAGGTGAACCTGCGGAAGGATCATTAGCGCGAGAAAAAAAATCGAAGAGCGAAAGAGCAAACACCGGGACGGCGACGTGCCTCGGCGCGTCCGCCGCCCCGCGATCAGGAACTTGTTTTGTCGGCGTCGAGTGCCCGAAGGCTTCATGCGGTGCGCGGGCTTGTCGCACTATTTGTTGCGACCGCGACCCGCTCGGCGTCACGCGATTTTTTCAGCCGGATGGCGAATCGAGGTTAGGAATCGAAGAGCGAAAAGCAAACAAACAAACGATGGCTCTTGGCGGTGGACCACTCGGCTCGCGAGTCGATGAAGGACGCAGCAAGCTGCGTGATTTAATGTGAATTGCAGAACACATTGAGCATTGACGATCTGAACGCGTATTGCGGCCTCGGGTTCATCCCGGGACCGCGTCCGTCTCAGGGTCGCAGAAACGACAACGGCCGGCGGGATCGGCTCCGCGACGGCTCGGCTCGCGTGCGTATGCCCGGCGACGGGCAATCGCCGCTCGGTTGAAGGTGGAAAGTTTTGGTATTCGGGCTCGCGTCAGCGATGCGTGGCGGCCGGCGAGCCGCGCCGCGTCCGCTTGCCGCCCGAGTCGCAACGACGGCGCTGTCGACCTCGAGCTGGGGGCCTCGACGCGTCGGTCGCGATTCGCGCAGGGCGAGTAGGAGCCGCGGGGCG